>NC_052475.1:2446785-2746785 GCF_009730915.1 Dioscorea cayenensis subsp. rotundata
ATATTCAAAAGAAAAAAAATAACTGCATAAAAAAAAAAGACATACAACCAGCCAAATCCTGTACCAAAACTAATGAAAGCTGTTCAACAGACAAAAGTAGCTGCATTAGTAGAAACAGAAAAACTAGACAAATCTGAAAACCACCTGTAACACTACTACACAAACATGAGCCTGAACATTTGAATGTTCAGGAGCACCAATCCTTTGTCTATATTACTGATGCTCTTGGCTGAAACACAGAATAAGTAATATTCTATACAAGCTTACAGCCCTCTGCCCACAAGGATCCTGGCAGGAACTTTGAGAGTTGGTGACAATATTTCTTAACCACAACCAATCTTTGGCTGAAACACACAGCACAGATGTTCAAATGTGATAGTTTAGCCGCTCCATGCTCTTATCTATTTCTTTGTGTTTGTTCAAACAGAACACATGGCGCAGGCAGGTGCACCGTGGTACAAGATAATCTTTGCTGCAGTGAAATCCACTGTCACGCCAGCAGCTTCCGTGGCTGCAGCTATATTTACGAAATTTCACTTGCGGCGCTGGCGCTCAAAAAAGCTGCACCACAGGCACCAGTTGACACTTTTGGGCACAAAACCATATTTGTAAACGTCATGTACCGCGGGCACATGATTGTCTGTGTCCCAGGATTGGTGAAGCTGTCATGGCTTTTGTGACAGCATTGGCCACCAGATGTGCTGAAACTCTATTCCGAAGGCACAAACCGCCACCAGCACTGGTCACCCCCACCACCAGGGACCGGTCACCCACCACCACCAGGACCGGTCACCCCCCCCTCCACCAGCGACGACCCCATCAAGAAGCCCTTCAATCACAATGAATATGTTGTTTATCAATGATAGCACAACGACAGTGTTTAGGTACTTATACTTTATTCAATAAGTTAGTTTTAGTTATCCCTGTCATGCATGCCTTACCTGGGCTACATGTCAACTGACATCTAATCATTGATCTGCAGGAGAAGCATATGAAGAAAGCTAAGCAGGATTAGCTCACATTCAGTACATTCATAAAGTAGATGTCTATCGCAGAAACAATGCAGAAAGTGTGATCAGAGGCTGTTACATGTACAGTTTTTTACAATATCCCAAAACTGAAAGGTTAAAAGTACGCACATGCTTCTGGATTTTTTTTGGCAAAAGCCATTGAAGGCTTCATATGATAATGTAATACATTCATCCTACTGGTGTAGACATTAGAGTCAAACATATTTGCAGGCTAATGGAGACAGTTTTGATCTGTCAAGGTTCTATTCATAGAGAGCATAATCGGGACATACATTGACAAGTGTTTGCAAGTCTAAATCATTTTTAGTAAAATCGTAAATCCACTATATTAAATAAACTAAGCAACTAGTAAATTCTAATAGAATATGAACTGAAGAATAAGACCCTAAAGTGAACTTGTTAATGATCTTTTTTCTCGTGAACTTTTCTTGCAAAAGAAACTGAAATATGGTATTTGCCTTATCCTATCCCATAGTCGTTGTAGGTTCTCTAATATAGTAGAGCTCCTTACACACAGAGCCACCACAGGCGCACACAAATACACAAACAACATGATGCTACATTACCCCAAATGAATTTAACAAAATAAATTATGTAACAACATGATGCTACATTACCCTAAATAAATTTAACAAAATAAATTATATAATTTAATGGGCAAAATCACAGAGTGGCAGCTAAATACTTATAAATCAAAACCTATTAACATATCTGAGGGTAGAAAATGTCCTTGTAGTGTTAGCACTCATCAACTTGGACTCTATTGTGTTCTGGCTCCTGTCAGCAATACCATCCTGATTCAAAAGGCTTACCTGATCATTCATACAAATAGGTAAAAATTAAGCTCATTTACCATCTGGATGGTAGATTTAGACATACAAATTGAAGAAGTGATGTGTAGAGCCACTAATATGGGTAAATGCAAACCTATCTTGAACTCAAAAGCATGTTTAGCAAAACCAAAAAGAAAGATGGACCATTTGAATAAAGTTAGTTTGCTGATTTATTTCATAAGAGTTACCAAGGATACCTCTCCCTTTGCTGGATGTATATGCTATAGTCTACATCTTCAGGTGATAAGTTAATAGACACATAAATGAATGGTTTAGAAGCTTTTGCAAAAGTTGCAGAATCACACAATTTCTATAGCTCTCTTCAACTCTGCACATTCAACCAACCTATCAGAATCCAAAAACCCCCATAAAAATTATTAGCAAAAGTAAAAATGGAGGGTATACACAAGCAAAAACTATTGCACATGCAAACATAAATCCTTTTCTAATTAACATGTTAAATTAACACTTTGTTTCCATATTTCAAGAAGACTTTCCAAAAACATTACCTAAAAATCTGAAAGTGAAAAATTGTTCACATCTCACATCTTGAGGCAAAGCAACACACTAAGGAAACCAAGTCGAAACAATTTTAAATGAAATCAATTAAAACCTTAAAACCCAAAGGCTTGATGAGTAAAATATGGACGACATTAGAAGATTAATTAAATAAATGATTCATTTTTTTTCAATAATGTTGTCACAATGCATGTAGATGAAATAATTGAAAGATAGATGAAAGAAAGAATCAATGAAGGCGTCCAAAAAATCAACATGGTTTTCTAAAAGTGCCAAAAGTACTTCAAAATTTAACAAATAAATGCTTGCAAAAAGAACAGGTAACCTTGGATAATGGAGAAGCAACATGGGTTGAGACCTTGAAAAAAGTATTCACAACAAGTATTTCCTTTCTCACTAAAAAAAATGGATCTATTTCATACATTGTTTCCACCTTTTTTCAATATATATATTAACTTTGCCAGTTGCCTGGACAGACATAAATTATTTTAGTGCTTGTTATACACCTAAACAAAGTCAAGAACTAAAAGCAAATTTTGCCTTTGCTCCTCAACCAATTAATAGTATTTCTAGCCTCCATTCCTCTGATTCTCAACAATGACAGCAATTTAACATTTAAATTTCAAAATACTCCTAAAAATTTTTCCACCTGAACAACAACACTATAAACGTAAGCCTTGTTAGAGATGATGACTAAAACCTGTGCTCACAGATAACTAGCAATGATTAATCCTCCAGGCTCCAGCTAAATGATCCATGAATCAGTACAGTAAATGCTGCCTGGTTATATCATGCAAAAAGGTTAGATTCTTTCCGCCAAACAATCTTGATCTACTCAAATTGTTTTAACATCACCTACAAATTATTTTATGATAATAGCTGGAACATGTTATGTCCTTAACCCATCTCTTAATTTGGGACCGAGAATCTGTCTTGTCTAAATGCAGCAGAAATCTAAGTTAACTAGAGTTCTAAAATTACTAGCAGGAATGTAATGCCACCACTCCAGATGAGATTGAAGGATATTATGGTAAAAATTTGAGGGCAACAATCTTTCTTGGGATTATCTTGACATTCCAAAGCAAATGTTATATCATACCACAAGCAAAATAAGACTTTTGTCCTGTCATACTCTAACATGAGTTCAGATATATCAATATCATATAAGCATGCATTATTTATGCAGGTCTTCTTTCTAATTTAGATTATAAAGTGCATCAACTCTAAATATCAACACACATATTTAGCTCTCATTTTTACCTGCTTAAAACACAGCACTTAACCAACTTCTCCTGGTTGGATTTGAATTAATTACAGAAGGATAATTCAAGTTTAACACAATTTGTCTACAACTCCACAACTTAGTTTCTGAAGCTATATCTAATCATAATTTCCAAGCGCAGAATGTATTTAAAAACCTGTTGCCGTACCATTAATGAAAAGCACCATCGTTGAAACAAAACTATCCAATATCCATTACTTCCAATGACAAGTTCTACATGTGTCAAAGAGGGTACAAGACGATCTATATTAAGTATCTATGATGTGATTTTTCCACTTATTTTATCAACTAAACGTCAGCCTTTCTGTTCCAATGAAAAAGTTAGGAACCAACCAAATATTATTTGTTAAATATGAGAAAATCTTAAAATTAAACAAGATTATTGTCTATAAAAATCTTGTTATATAGAAAGTTCAAATTTTCTATCAACTAAAAGGGACAGTCTTCGGCCACATTTCCTTAGTAAATTAGAGCGCCACCAAGCACTAATTTTCAATCTTACTATATACAAAGTTCAAATTATCAATCAACCTAAACCATAATAATGATATGACACTACTAATAAATTTTGTCATATGAAACAGCAATTACTGGACCGCTAAGACACTTCCCTCCGAGAATGGAACTAAAATTTTAACCTCCATCGCTCTGATTGTTGCAAAAGCTGAAATTTAATAATGGCAAAACAATGGGAAAGGCCAAATTAATGTCCTTCCGTGGAGAAATCATAAGAAGAACCACTCAGATACGTCGTGAAGGAAAAAAAAAATCAAATGCAAGCAAGGCATTTGGGGTATCATATACAGGAGAGGAAAAATACCCGGATGCTATGGCCGTTAACAGAAACCTGGATGAGCTGGAGTCCTCCATCCTTAAACAACGATGGATATGGAGGTAGCACCGGCGCAGAGGCTATTCTCAACAAGCTCCTTCACCGCCAAAAGATGGCCGTTGCACCACTTCCCTTGCTGCGATCCAGTTCAACATCAACTAACTATCCAGACGCCATATCCGCAACGGCTGCTTCCTCGCTACCGCCGTCGCCTCCTCCAGCTTCTCCACGTGATCGGACTCATACATCTCGATGAGCGCTCCGGCAGGTTTTGGGCTTGCTTGGTGGGGGTGCTGGACGAGTTTAGAAAGTAAAAAGTAAAGCGGAGGAAATGGGAAATAAAAAAAAGGAACTACCGGGGTCCCGTAGGGCTGCAAACAGACGTGTCCGTGGATCAGGCCAGGCCGGGTTCAGATCGGATTTTGTCCATAATTATTAAAATTCAAATTTGTTCAAGCCTAGTCAGGCTCGAAGATTTGAAATTTAATCCTTACCAGAACCCATTTAAATTTAATGAGACCTTTACCCAAGGTTTGCCCAAGTCCATACAAATAAGTTTTTCATCAAATAATATATAAAGTATAAAAAAAATTAATAATATTATTAATATCTGAATATGACCAAATATTATTCTACAAAACACTTAAAAATTAAAATACCAGATGCAAATCTTTATTCAATTATAACAAACCATTATAATTAATGGCAATCAATAATAAATATATATTATATAAGTATATACAAAACTAATTAATAAATATATTTTTATAATTTCGGATCGGATCGGTAGGGCTAGGGCTTTTAATAATGAAATCAAACCCAACACGTTTTTTAAAATAGGCTTCTTTTTTTTTGTCAAGACCAGGACATCAGGACTTATATATTTGTCCAAACTCTCGATTTTTGGATGGGTCTTTGGGCTTAGGAGGGTTGTCGCCCGCCTTGAGCAGTCTAGTCGCAAACGAACCAAGCTGCTCGAGGCTCAGCTCAAAAAATGCTCGTTTATTAACCAAACGAATCAAGTTCGAGCTTGATTTTCAAGCTTGAGTAGATAATCAAGCCGAGCTTGAGCCTTAAATAACTCGGCTCGCTAAGGCTTGTGAGAACCGAGAAGCTTTAATCATGCACCATATGATATTGTAGCAATTTAAATATTTTTTTAAATTAATATTGTAGCTATTTTATATTGATTAAAATTCTAGTAGCTCACATGCTTTCGTACTTGTATTATTGTAGCGATTCATGTATTAGTACATCACGTAGCTATTATACTATAGCTACAGAGCAAAACTTGAGCTTGATATTTTCTTAGCAAGTCAAGCTCAAGCGTCACAAAGGAAGCTTGAAATAGGCTTGGCTCGAGCTCGGAAGCTCGAAATAGGCTTGGCTCTAGCTCAGTTCAAATAGTATCAATACAAGCTTGAACATAACAAAGCTCGGCTCGATTGCAGCCCTGGCAGCGGTCCCGTAACATATAATCCTTTTATAATTTGGATACCCACAAATGATCCTCCAAATTTGCACATCCCTTATAAATCCCTCCTTTTCATTTTTTATTACCAAATTCACTGAGAAACTGATGTTAAGTTCCCATGTAAATTACCAGAATACCCCCACTTATTGTTACTTTTATCACAAGCAGTGAAAAGCAATGTTTTAATAACTAGCCTAGTGACCGAACCGGTTGGATGGCTGGTTTACAGTTCAATCGGCTCAATTGGCAGGGTCAATTAATTTAATTATTTTTAAAATAAATAAATATTCAAAAAAAGGAAATTTTTGAAAAAAAAAAATTAAAAATTAAGGAAAAAATATAAAATTATGTATAACATAAAAAAAAATAAATAGATATAAAAAATATTCATCATGTAATTCGATTTGAGTAATGATATTTAGGTGGAATTGATGGTACGAATGACGTGGATGCCAAGTTGGCATCTATATCAGGATCCACGTCATTTTTTTTTATAAAAAATCTAATTTATATTTATCATCTAAAACTTAGTGTAAACGATAAGCTGAAACCTTTCCTCCTAAACCCTAAAATTATAAAGACAAATTTCAATGTTATGCGATTTATAATTTAGGGTTTTGGGCTTAGGTTTTACTGTTTAGGGTTTAGGATTTAGGATTTAGGGTTTATGTTTTTTGAATTTTGGGTTAAAGATTTTATAATATTTGGGTTTAAGATTTTTAAAATATTAGGGTTTTAGAGCTTAGGATAAATCCTTAAAATTTTAAAATTATAAAACAAGGGTTTAGATTATAAAAATTAAATCTTTTTCTAATAAAGAGATAGATAAAGAATTACATAACATTTGCTTAGCTAGGACTACTAATTTAAGCTAAATAGTATTATTTAATGATTTGAATTTTAATATCATTCAAAGTGGTTTGGTTTCGGAATCTCATATTTAGTTTAGAATATAATTACTAGGAATGTGAATATGGTTCGAACATTTGGTTAATCGGGAATCTTATATTATCAACTATTTTTTTAAATGTCAAATATATTAAATTTCATTAATACATGTTACTAATAAAATAAAACTTTAATTTTTAAAATATTCAATTTTTCATTAATATTAATTAAACCCAACTGTATTATTTTTTAAAAAAATATATAGTTTTTTATTAAAAACTAAACAATAACCCTTATGGTGTTAAAATGAATTACAAATGAAATCATAATATATGGGTTTTAAAAAGAAATTTCTCATCTTGTTGCTTAATATTTGAAGTGTCATCTCCTCTGTTTTTTAAATGAATGAGTAGAGCTATTACTAGACACAGCTCTCCAAGCCAACCAAAATTTATTGAGTTAAATAAATAAATAAATAATAATACCAAAAACTTAACAAATCGATATTACAAGATAAGATACTTATCATTATTAATATTATTAATGACAAATAAAAGATAAATTGAAAATTATTTATTTAAATTATAGCATTATCTGCCATGTGGCAAAAGACTATTGAATAATAAGATAAGATTATTATATAAGACATTTATCACTACTAATATTATCATTAATGATTTATTCGAATTTATCATTAGTTTGATATTTAATAGGATCTCTGTTAGGTTTTGGAGGGAAACAATTTGCTTTTGATTGACACGTGGAAAAATTTAAAAGTAGACTACACCATGTAAAATTGTTATGAATAGCATCCAACTTAACATCTAATATAACACATCAGATAAATCAAGTAAATAAATCAAATTTTAGCTAAGTCTTATTCATTGAACAATGCATAACAAAACCAAAAATTAAATATATATATATATATATAAACTACGGTAGTTGTATGAATATGTAATAAACCACTCTAAAATTTTCATGAATATGCATGATGTTGTTAGGGAGGGTTGGCAACGGTGATTGTTGTTGCATGGGTTGTTCCAATAGTTGTTGTTGTTATTGTTACAGCGGTTGGTCCAGAGGTTATTACTGAAGCTGTGAAAGTCGTTGATGTTGATGTTGATGTTGATTGTTGTTTCCGCTGTTGTGGTTGTTCCCTAGTTCTATCTGCATAAAATTAAGCATAGCATCATATTTTGGTCAATGCACTAAATTAATAATTTCTCAAAATGCATAAGATAATAATTGTTTGAAAACTTTATAAAACCTAGTGAAATTATAAATTAATAATTCATCCAATGCATAGATAAAGTACTATATAAAATTTATAGTATTGAAATTTTTAGACTGCTTCTATTTATATTAAAATATACTTGCAAATTTGCGTTACGCTTATCTTCCAACCATTAAAACACTTGCGTTAATTTTCAAAATTTATTATTATTACTATTATTATTATTATTATTATTATTATTATTATTATTATATGTTTGTGTGAATATAGCACTTGGTTATGGTTTTTTGAAATCTTTATGGGAATTTCGACTTTATTTTTTATTTTTATATTTTGATAAAAAATTTAGAAAATCATTCCGCAAGTTATTCCTCATATATGCATAAATTGCATATAAGTTTGGTATCTATGTTTTCATTTATCTTCATTTGTCTTTGTTTTCCTAATTGTATAAAATAGGAAAACTCCCTCTACATTAATAATATTCATTTATTGATAAATTAATATATTATTAATTCATCAATAAATAAATAACCTCTATAAAAATAATATATATTTTATATTAATTCGAATTTTATTTGAATTAACATCATGATTATATTAATTTAAATTAAATAAAATTTCCCATCAGTTTATCATTGGAATATTCAAATGCTAAACCTAATATGTACTCTGGATTGGGTTCAAATTTCTGAATTTGGTCAAGGACTTGACTCATAACCATAACAGAAGCAGCACATCAAAATTTTTATTTTAATTCTTTCTTCAAAAATAAATTGAATGCATTAAAAATAACGCAAGTCCATTGTGCACAGTAAGCAGTAAGATTAGGCACAGTGAACACGAAGGACAAGAATTAGCTCTAGAAAATCATACACGTCTTTAAATAAGATATGTTATTTGATTCAAATTCAATGGCTGTACAGCATTTTCACTTGTTTCACACAGTATTTAATGTGGTGAACAATGGCATCACAATGATGCATGCATGTACAACCTTTGGATCAATATAAATAAAAAACAATAAATATAATAATATACAAATAATAAAAATCAATATATATATATATATAGAAAAATAATGAATATATCTATTTATTGTTAAAAAAATCCTAACAAAACAAAACAATGTAAACAAAAAAATAAAAACACAAAAATCAAATCTACATCTATATATTCATGAAAAATAATAAAAATAAAAAAAAAAATAAAAACCAAACATGGGAAATAATGAATATATCTATTTATTGTTAAAAAAACCCTAACAAACAAACAATGTAAACAAAAATAAAACACAAAATCATATCTACATATATATATTCATGAAAAATAATAAAAATAAAAACAAAAACCAAACAGGGGGAGTGAATAGAGAGTAATAAACAATAAAAAAAAAAACAATATACATATATGCCATCACCATGAAAAACAATAAAAACACTATATATATATATATATATTTGTTTTAAATAAAAAAAATTGGTCAATCAAGCAATGGTATATACATTATTATTATTTTTTTGTGAAAGACATTTCAAGACATAGCAGGATTCGATTTTGGTTCTCCCCTAAATAAACACTATAAAAGAACTCAATACTAATAGACTAAAACATCATCAGTAGAATGAATGGTGTTGGGCTCATTCCCAGCAAAAAAAAAAAATTAATTAATTAAAAGGAACCAAATGGTTGCTGGAGACGGATTTAGTAATGTTAAATAAAATTAATGGTTTGTGTAGACATACATATATTTACTATGTTTTCAAAGGGGAGGATTCTAATACTTCAGCTTCACAACTCTGCCCAGTGAGGCCATGTAATTAGCGGTGAATGTCAGAAATAATCAGAATATATGACATCTTAATATATGGTATAGTTATATAATAATCAGCAGAAACAAAGAAACTTACCTCCACCCATGGCTATTAAACTATAAGTTCTGAGAAACCCACGAAAGCACTTCCAATCTATACCATTCTCTCATATGGTGTTGTTATATATATATATATATATATATATATAATCTCTCCATTTCATAATTTAAATTTATTATTATCCAAAGTACTTATTAAGAATTAAAATAAGATTTTAGTTATCAAGTTAACAATTATTTCATCTAAATTAAATCCTAAATTAAATTATTATTATCATAAAGTTAATTCAAATAATTATATTATTTTCCCATTTAGCCAAACTTTTATCAGTATCTAGATATACTAATCTACAATTGAATTGAAGAAATAAATTACACCTATTTTAGATATTATTATAGTATATATATATATATATATGCGGCTAAAGATACATATACATGATATATGAATCTTTATTAATAACAAAATAATATTTTACATATATGTTTTGTTTTAATGCTTAATTTAATTTTTAATTGACAAAAGCATTATCCTTGTTTTCAATGATTATAATTTACAAAATAATATAAAAAACATATTCTAAAAAATTTTCTTAACAGGAACAGGAGATTAATTGGGTGAGTCATAAAATATAATCTCTCCATTTCATAATTTAAATTTATTATTATCCAAAGTACTTATTAAGAATTAAAATAAGATTTTAGTTATCAAGTTAACAATTATTTCATCTAAATTAAATCCTAAATTAAATTATTATTATCATAAAGTTAATTCAAATAATTATATTATTTTCCCATTTAGCCAAACTTTTATCAGTATCTAGATATACTAATCTACAATTGAATTGAAGAAATAAATTACACCTATTTTTAGATATTATTATAGTATATATATATATATATATGCGGCTAAAGATACATATGCATGATATATGAATCTTTATTAATAACAAAAAATAATATTTTTACATATATGTTTTGTTTTTAATGCTTAATTTAATTTTTTTAATTGACAAAAAGCATTTTTCCTTGTTTTTCAATGATTATAATTTACAAAAATAATATAAAAATATTCTAAAAATTTTTCTTAACAGGAACAGGAGATTTTAGTTACGAAAAAAATCACATCGAATCAAGACAAGAATGATGTGGTCGGTGACGTGTCAATTTTTTTAATTAAAAAAAAATAAAAGGAGAAAGAATTAGCACGTGAGTCCTTTCTCTTTCTCCTCATTTGTGTGTGTTCTCGGACTCCTAATCCCGCCTCACGGCTTCCTCCTCCGCTCCGGGCCCCATTCAAGCCGCGGCTTCCCTTCCCCGCCTCGCCTCCCGACTTCCCTTCCCCGCCTCGCCTCCCGGTCCTTCCCTCGCCTCGCTCTTCGGTCCCGGCCCCATTCAGTCGCGGGGCTAGTCGCTGGGAGGGAAACAGACCCACCGGTCGCGAGGAGGGAAGCCGCAGATGAGCATGAGCCATACAGAAAGAGATTTGTGTCCTAATTTCTCCTTTTATTTTTTTAATTAAAATAATTTGACATCGCCACCCGCCACATCATTCATGTGGATGGTTTCATGTGTTTTTTCTTCATTCTATATAGCATTACTCAATATGAGTATTGTATTTTATTCTAATAATTTTGTTGAAAGCTGTAATATTGTTTTTAGATGAGCAAATGTCAACCTCAGAGGCCTCGCTTGTTTGTGTGTGTTTTTTTTTATAATTTGAAAAAAAGTTGAATAGTTTTGCTTAAACATATGATATATGCGTTCTAGCATGCCCTCTCTTTGGCGTGAGGCTTTCTATTTATTGTTTCTTTCTTTCTTTTTCTTGTTTTCATCCTCTGACCTTCATTTTTAGACTCTGGGTCTTTGTTTTATTGTTTCGGCAGCCCCGAGATCCTCTTATTTTTTATAATGAATTTGTGATTTATCTATTTTAAAAAAAATGATTTACAAAAATAGTAGAGGTGTGAAAGTAACGGTTTCAATTGAAATTGTAAGATGTATATGTTTAGTTGCAAAGAAAAGTGTTAACATTGGCCACTTTTGTGCGTTAGGTTTGGGGAAGTAAAGATTTTGTAAACTTAATTTTAACAATTCCTAATGTTTGATTGGCAAAGGAGTGAAGTTCCACTCACTCTCATAAAAAGCAAGATTACTTCCTCAAGTTTGTTGGGCTAGAATTTCGAAAGTTAGACATGAGTTTTTATTTTTTTATTTTTTGGTAAGTTACATAGTATGATTGTAATTAATTTAAAACATTTTACTTGATCATATATATACATACATACATATATGATTGTAATCAAATGTCGCCAAATTTATTTTCATACATGCGTAATCATGGCAAACAAGACTTATCTCAGTCCCAACCGCACAAAAATTAAGATAACTGGATGCTAATTTTTAGTGGAAATCGTTAGAGTAGTTAATGTGTAGAACACCTACGCATCGTAAGACATTTTCATGTAAGAACTCTTCACAGGGGGTGAAAAATTCAATCATAGATGAGAGTGTGAGTAGTGGTTGCGTGCGGACGCTCCACGTGTGAGCGAGCTCCACTTCCACTTACTCCGCCAAGACCCTTGCTTTTCTTAGCGGCTTAGTCTCATCTTGGCAAAAAATAATGGAAGCTAAATGTAGACCAAGAATATAATTTAGTAAAGGGCTAACCACCATACTTTCATCTGAATTCAAACAAGTATTTTTGCTTTTACATCAATGCTTGATTCTCATGTTGTGAATAACACAATAGATAGCATAAAACACAATCTAGATAGACAATGACAAGATCCTTACTTGATAAAGATGCAGCCTTTGTAAGATAGGAAAATACATCTTCTATCTCTCACTTTCTGGTATTTGTCTGCAATAAAAACAGCAAGAGATCCAGAGGAATAGAAATACCAATACTACTTCACAGTAAAAGGCAACATCAATATCAATAGCTTAATTCCATTTAATATATCTTCAAATGCATCAGAGGATGAAATCATGAAATGCATCAAGATTTCTTCACAGCATAATCTTCACCTCATCTTCACTCTCTTTTTGGTTCTAATTTTTTTCGGATAAGACCACACACACACATACAATGGAATACATTAACATAGACTAGTCAACAATGACTAGTCACCACATTTAATAGCACATCACTCTTAACAATTTCAATCTAATTTGAATTATCTTTGTTATGACATTTAGTTATTTGTAACTATATCCTCAAAATAGTATCTTAATCTTAACAGATATTTAGGATAATGATATATTTAAATCAGGGAGTGGGGTGATTATATATATATATATATATATCCAGAGCCAAATGATTTTATAATTTATTATAGATCAACAAAAAGGGAATGGCACGGCATAGAAATATCCATTGGGTAGGTAAGTATCTTCGCTCGCTAATTATTATATAATTTATAGGAAATGTTTAGATTTCATTTAGCTCTAGCTCCAACCTCTCGGATTCATAATTCATGCTCAGATTTTTCCGCGAGAGTTATTTCGTGAGCGATTACCTCTCATTCTTCTTCCGGGAGTCAGCATATTTTTTTGCTTTTATCACTGTCGATTTTTATAAAAAAATACAACTCGCAAGAGCTGTGAAGTGCAAGTGTTTGAATCATAGGCATTAGAGAACATAGTGTATATATAAAAGTTGGATGCGCATGATAACTTCTGAGCTCATCCATGGGACTTTGCCCTTCGTGCCCACCATGCCTGCGCTTGCTGTGCAGGATGGACGTGCAATATTTTTTTTTTAATGATTCAGATAATTTTTTTTTAAATAAGAATTTAAATAACATTTCAACCAACCAAGAATACTTATTAGGTTTTTACATTGGATATTTCATATTTGTAATGATAAAATGATAGACAATTTTATTTTTTAAGTTAAAATAAAAAAACTAAATTAATATAATCAAGATATTAATTCAAATTAAAAATCAAATTCAAATATTTTTGTTAATATGATGCTATATCTAACTCTGTACAGAAGAAACCATGGTAAAACACATGGATCGCTATTGCTATCGCCAACACTATTCTTTGGTTGAGAAGCCTACAACAACAAACACCATCAGAACAACCACCATCTCCGCTGCAACAAACATCATCGGAACAACCACCATCGCCTCTCCAACAAACACCATTGCAACAATCACCACCTTCGATTATAACAACAACAACAACAACTGGAACAGGTACCATAACAACAACAACAACTACAACTAGCGGAACAACCACCATAATAACAACGACATGCACAATCGGCCACCCTCTCTTTCAACATCATATTGATGAACTCATCCAGGCAGATCAGTTCGAGAACTTAGACTTTAATTATGAAGATGAATGAAAACTTTGGAATGTCAAAAGCACATGTGCGCAACTTTTAGAGTTTAGAGTCTTATTTGGATTTTTGTTTTTCCTTGTTTTTCTTATTTTTATTGAGTAAGATTACTAGATTAGCTTGAATTTGATTAGTTCACTAGTTTTTTTACAATGTATTATATTAATTTTTTTAAATTTATATAGTGTTTGAATTTAACTGTGAAAGAAAAAAATGGAAAGAATATATGAAATAAAAAGTTAAGGGAAAAAAAGGGAAAGATTGATTTATCTAGGATAATGAAATTTTAGTGAGAGAAAATAAAGAGAAACGTACTGGTTGATCTAAAAACATGGAAATATATATAATAATATTATGGTTTACTAATTGTATTTTATTAAAAAGTGGGATTGTATAGTAATTACAAAAAAATTAAAAAGAATAAGGATTTTTATACAACCGTGATACCAACTCGACTTGTGTCCCCCTCTAATTAAAAATTTGACAAGTCGATATACATAGCCACCTTAGCCTCTATCTAATCACCCACTCGCTCCAACGATTAATTTTTTTATGTTTTTATTTTATTTAAAAAAACATTTTATCTTTACTTTAATGTATTATTTTTGCCTTTTGTTTTGTTGGTGTTTTCAGGATCTTTTCATGATTTTAGACTAAACTAGAAATTCTAACATGAAGAACATGCATAAACAAATCTAATTTCTACATAAAAATTTGTTTTTTTTTATTTTCTATATATTTTTTTTCAAGTTTATTATGCATAAAGATGTGATTTTATTGGGTTTAATTTGTTTGTTTTGGACTCCATTAATTGATGTTAGTTGCAATGAATGGGAAGGACACCTGCAAACATTTAAAATTAACTTAAAATATCAATGTAATGAAAAGATTAAAAAGAAAAAAAACATAGATTACCAAAAAATTTCACAAGCTTAATAATTAAATTAATGTGATCCAAAGGGAGAAGGAAGAGATGGAAAGAAGCTTGGCTAAGAAATCTCAAGAGGAGAAAATTGAGTTTAAGGCGGGTAATATCTCGACGAAACGTAAAATTTTTTTTTCATAAAGTGAATAAAATTAAAAAAAGATATTTGGGAAAAAAATAGTCTGAGAAAGGGCATGAAATGAGAGAAAGGGGCATGACGCAGTCATGCATCAAGAGTCCGATGAAGAGCACACCGGCAAATGGTGCGTCTTTGATTTAAAAATTAAAATTTAATTTCAAATGAGATGATAAGGAAGGTAAAGATAAAAATTTTGAAAACATTAAAAATAAAAATACAAAAAGAATTAATCGTTGGTGGTGATTAGATAGGCAGCTATAATGTATGATTTGACAAATTTTTATTAGAGGGGGACACAAGCTAAGTTGGTATCACAGTTGCATAGAATTCGTACTTGTCTAGTAACAGCTCATTCATTTGAAAACAGAGGAGGTGGCACTCCAAATGTAAAGCAATAACATGAGATTTTTAAATCCATATATTATGACTTCATTTGTATTTTTTATCATTTTAACTCCATAAAGGATTATTCTTTAGTTTCAATAAAACTAGATTTTTTTTTCCAATAATTCAGTTTGGCTTAATTAATATTAATGAAAATTAAATATTTTTAAATTAAAGTTTTATTTTTTTTAATAATAACACGTATTAATGAATTTTAATATATTTAACATTTATTATGTGAAGACATTTTTGTAAAAAAAGACAATTGATAATATTAACAAATGTTCGAACCATGTTAAGTCAACCAAATAGAAATTACACATAGTCTTGTCAATATGACTTAAGAATCACATTCCTAGTAATTATATTATGAACAAAATATAAGATTCTAGAATCAAATGACTCTGAATGATTTTAAAATTCCAAACCATTGAATTAAAGACTTATGGCACTTGTTTCCCCTAAAGCCTTCTCCAAATAAATTAAATAAAACACATTATGTATGCATGGTCATAATGGCAATATAATGTGTATGCATGGTTTATAATGGCATATATATATATATATATATTCATAATAAAGACAATTACTATGAAATCCCAACGAAATCAAGATTTATTTTTTTATTTGTAAAAATAATTTACAAAAAAATAGGTAACTGATTCAGACTTGACAGACAGGTTCATGACTACCCAAATCTAATAATGTTGATATATAGAGCAAAGTCTATATTGTTATAAAAATGTAGGACAACAGGATCATAGCAAAAAATAAAAATAAAAAATAATGCTGAAAAATAAAATACACACAGATATTATATGAAAAATTTCTAAATAATTAGGGTAAAAACTGTAGGCAAAAATAGAAGAATTTACAATGTGAGAAAATTTCAGGAATTACAATCTCTCTAATAATAAAGAGAGAATCAACACACTCTCTTATATTAGGAGAATATACTAACTCTCATAATATTTTTCTCACTCATATTCTTATATTTTCTCTCCCACTTCTTCACTCTCACTCTCATTCATTTCTTTCAAAGAGTTTAAACTTTTAATTAACTCACCTAATCTCATCCACCAACCAAAAGTAGGTGCAATCATTTTTGACAAAACAAAATCTCACGTGCACAACTATCATCCAGAATATTTAACATATATTTACATGCTATATTTGATGAATAGATTTTCCGAATAATGTGGCCATCCCACAATCATCCACATTATTTTTTCCTATAAACTTCAAATTTGAGTCAGTATAAGCCCTAAACTCTTAGAACTATAAAACATTATAAAAATGTAAATTTAAAGCCCTAAAATTTTAAACTCAAATACTACAAAAAAATATAGTTAAGGGAGAAAAACCATCCCACGGGAGGGAGAGATGAGCCTCTGAAGAACCCTCCGGGGTCTCCGACGGGAGTGGTGGTGGTGACTGGGAAGGGTGAAAAGAGTTCTCCGGAGCGCTCTAGCGAGGGGATTACAGGGACAAGATTCCAACTAAGAAAGATCTCACGTCACGCGTGAGGCCGCTAGCTCGTTGTCTTCGTAAGAGGTCGGGTCGAGTGAAGAAGGGCATCTGCTTTGTCCAACAGATGTGGCCTCGATTGGGCATAGCAAGATGACGGGAACTAAGCATCCTAGGTCGCCGCCGGACAGCACGTGTGGTCGTTGCTTCCGGACCACACACAAGACGTCGGAATGTAGACACCAAGTCGTGTGCCTGAGGTGCTCATGTGTGGGCCATATGGCGGCGAGGTGCACCGTAGAACCGAGAAGAAGCCCGCATAGAAGGAAACCGCATCGCGATCTAAACGAAAGGACATGACTCCAGGCTCTCCGGCGCGTCATGCGGTGCGAGATCAGGGACCATGGACAGATGTGGTGCAGGTTATCTCTAAGCCTAGGTCGACAATCTCTATTGCACTACCTCCTGAATCTGAGAAGTTGAGGGAGGAATTGGCGAGAGTGGCAGTGCTCTAGTTGAAGGAGGGATTAGTCAACGAATCAAGCTTGCTTGCTGTTATCCCGTCTATCATCAACAGAGAGCTAGCTGGGACGGTTACACCTCTGAATGATTGCTCTTTTTTGCTCCCGATGAAGAATAGGGATGAGGTCAAGGAGCTGTGTAAACTGGGATCTTTCTCAGCTGCAACAAAGGACGAACCATGTTTGCTAAACATTTCTCGATGGTCGGCGGAGCTAGGTGCGGCGGGGAGAGCATCAGGAGAAGGTCAATGGCTGCATATCTGGAATTTGCCCTTACATGCGTGGTGTCGGACCATTATTGCGGAGGTTCTCAGCCCAGTGGTGGAACTATTTGCTCTCTAGCAGGCAGAGCTTCCACACAAATACTTTATCTCGGCTCTGGTTCGGCGACGGGACGGTGTCAAGCTTCCAATGGAGATAGACTTCAGCATGGGGATGAGGAAGTACAATGTTCTATTCTACAGTAGCGTGGGGCACTGTCAACTTTTCCGCCGGAGGCGGGAGATATGTCCTTAATGCCAAAGTGGGTGGAGATGTCGCCTTTAGCGGGACGATGGTACATGCGACCAAAGAGGCTACATTGGACATCGGGGTGACGGATAAAGTGAAGGGTAAGGCGGTGGTTGAGCCTTGCTCCCCATGCGAAGGAGCAGGCAGTTGATGTTGAATCGGCGAGGCCAGCGGAGAAGGTTAGGTTGGTGGCAGTTTCGGATGCTAAGTCCTCACCGGAATTGGTCGAGCTTTGCTCCCACAGAGAGACCGATGGGAGTATCCCGTTGGCCGGTAAGGACATGCATCGATCCGACAGTCGTGCAAATAAGTCGGGAAGGACCGACGGTTCCCGGAGGGCTCGGTCTCCTGAGCGGCCGATGATCGCAGAGAAGTGGGTGAGAGTTCGAGGGTACCGACCCGGACGTGTCGCACAATGGGGGTTCTCGTAGGTGGCGCCACTCGAACAGGTTAAAGGGGCACGTGGCAACACTGCAGCGTCCGAGGTTGATGAGAATCACGGGAAGGAACAGGTTAAGGAAAGGGTGGAACAATTTAAGGAGGGGAGGGAACATGTTAATGAGATGAGGGATCAGTTTAAGGATGCGTCTCTCGGGGTTGAGGTGAATGGTGATCCGCTGGACCACGTTATGGGTAGCAGGGTTGAGGGGGCATCTGATCCGATGGATCAGGATAAGAGAGAGGCTGGGGCGATCTTATTGGGCCTTAAGGAGAGGAAGTTATTGAATAAAATGGAGGCCCAAATGGTGGACAGTGGATATGTTGATCCAATTGCTCTCTTGGCAGGACCATCATTGACTTCGGCCCACAGATCAAGGCCCGCCAGTGATGAAGAACTTGGTGACCCACTATTGATTAGTGATGTGGGCTTGCAAGTGGACCAGGCTTCATTATCCAAGCAGAATGATGATTCAGTGGTGGAGTGGGCTCCAGGGAGCGGGGAACCTAACGAGCCGAAGGGCCATCATAACAGGGGGGTTCATTTTGCTATCAAAGATTTTTCAGAAGTAAATTTTAAGGATTTTTCAGTTGCCCCTGCTATTGAACCGCCAGATGGATTCTTGTGGCAATTTATTTCAGGGGTTTGGGCCCTGGTTCCAGCCTCATTACTTAGTGATACTGGGAACCGGAGTGGTGATGAGTTACTATATGAGGGGGATGAGGGTTCCGAAGCTAGAGCATCTGATGAGGTTGCTTTGGGAGCTGATGCTGAGTCAGATGGCTCGATTACTGAATTTGAGAGGAATATTCGAGAGTTGTTGCCAAGGTTTCAGGGTGGTTCAGATAATGAAGTGCAGGGGTAAACGAAGGGGCTCAGGAAAAGTGAAAGACCCAAAAAGCCTTCTTCCCGTTTCACGGAGGATGCTGGATATTTGATTGAACCTCCTAAATCTACCAAGAAGAAAGGAGCAGGAGCGGATGGAGCAAAAGGTACTAGCTCTAAACCGCTGCTTATTTCAGATTGGTCTGATATGCAAATTGCTAGTTATTGTGATGCATGTGGAATTTCTTTTACTGACTCTGTAGAGGCTTGTGTAAATCATATTCGCTCTTTAGAATTGTCCCGTGTTTCTTCCAGTAAAGGATTAGTGGCAACCTCCTCTAGGGGCTGCGGGAACTAGTTTGTTGTTTATGAATATTATAAATTGGAATGTTAGGGGGCTAGGTAGACCAGCAAAAAAAGATTTCTAGTTAAAGATTTTTCCGCGATCTACATTACGTTGATGTGTGTTGCTTGCAAGAAACAAAACTAGAATTGCTTTTACCCTGCCACCCGGAGAGAGATCAGGGGTGCTAGTTTGGATCTGGCTCAATTTTTGTGCTCGAGACGAGGTTCAGTGGGGGTATTGCGATGGGGTGGAATAGTTCTTTGATGGATGGGTCACTGGTTCATGTTGGTGAATTCAGACTTGACAATGGAATTTGTGGCAAAGAAGGACAATCTCAGGGTGGAGATGTACAACGTGTATGGACCCACCGAGCGGTAAAAAGGGTGTTCGGGAGGAGTTGATCGATGTTTATGGTGTTGGGGAATTCCATGGGTATTTTGAGGGGACTTTAATGCCATATTCAACGTGGATGACAAACCTTCTCGTAATCATAATTGGGAAGATATCAGGAAAGCCGACGCCTTTCTGCAGGATCTGGCGTTGCAAGAACCCCCGGCTGTGGGAAGAAGATTCACTTGGACCAATAATCAAGAGGAACCCATTTGGGTAAAGCTTGATCGTTTCCTGATCAATAATGAGTGGCTCACTCATTTCCCTAGAGTGGTACAAATGTCCCTGCCTAGACTGGGATCGGATCATGTGCCTTTAAGACTGGAGGTGTGTAACCATATTTCCAGGCCACGACTCTTTTGTTATGAAAGGGTCAGGTCTACTGCAGAAGGATTTCAAGAGCTGGTGCAACATTGGTGGTCGGGGAACAACTTCAGGGGTTGTGGTGCCTACATTATTTCAAAGAAAATTGCAGGGATTAGGGATCACTTACGTCAGTAGGCTAAATTTAACTTCAGGTCGATCAAGTTAAGAAAGTTAGCCTTGATGCAGGAATTGGAGACTCTGGATACCATTAAGGAAACTAGAGGCCTTATTCTGGGGGAAATTCAGAAGGAGAATGATCTGCTCTTATAGTTAGAGGTTATCCGTAAGCAAGAGGAGGTTGACTGGAAACAAAGGTTGAGGTTACAATGGCTCAAAGAGGGAGACAAAAATACTAAATTCTTTCATGCGGTTGCAAATGGTAGGAGGAATTGCAACTTCATTCTTGGTCTTAATCAGGGAGGTGCCTTGATTACGGATCCTTGCGAAATTGGCAAGATGTTCGCTACTCATTTTAATCAACAATTTGGAAGTAGGAGATCTTTCAGGCTTAGGGTGGATTTCCAGAAACTTTTTCAGTCGAAAAATCAAGTGGATCTCTCTATGTTGGAGAGTCCGTTCTCTGTAGAGGAAATTAAAAGTGCAGTGTTTGAGCTTGGTGGTGATAAAGCCCCAGGGCCAGATGGATTCCCCATTCATTTTTTCAAGCAATTCTGGGTTACAGTCAGTGGGGACATCATCTTGCTCTGTGAGGATTTTTACTGGCACCATGCCAACTTGGAGAGAATTAATTGGGCCAGCATTGCGCTTATTCCTAAAGTGGAATCACCTGAAAATTATTTCTAAACTGTTGGCGACGAGGTTAAGTAAGGTAATGAATTTGTTGGTGGACAAAGAACAATCTGCTTTCCTTAAAGGGCGGTGTATTCTAGACAACATTGCAACGGCGGAGGAACTTATGTTTAGCATTCATAAGCATAAACTAAATGGCCACATTCTGAAGGTAGATTTCAATAAGGCGTTTGACCGTGTTGATTGGGACTTCCTCTTGGATTTGTTAAAAGCCAAGGGATTTGGGGAGCGTTGGATAGGTTGGATCAAATGTATACTGTTCTCTTCTAAAGCGTCGATTTTTGGTGAATGGCTCTCCAAATGGTTATGTGCGTTACAAAAGTGGGTTGCGGCAAGGTGACCCTCTTTCACCTTTGCTGTTTGTTTTGGTAACGGATGTGCTGAGTATTATGTTTGCACATGCACCGAGGACTAAGGTCCGGTGGGAGTTCCATTAGGAGAGTTTGGTAACGGATGTAATCTTCATTATGCTTTCGATGATCTACTTGTTTTTGACAAGCTGGTGGACTAGAAGATCTTCGAATTGTTAAGCTAATCTTATATATATTTGAGGGGATAAACCGGTTTAGCTACCAATTTCTCTAAAAACATGCCTTTATTCTTCGGATCCGGGGAAACTCCCGGGAGTTGGAGACGCGGATACACTTAATTGTGAAAAGGGTTTGCTTCTAGTTACGTATCTTGGTATCCCTATTTACGGAAGAAGACCAAGGAAGCAAGATTGGGAGGGCCTCATTTCTAAGATTAGAAAAGAGGTTGGCATCGCGGAAAGTCAGACATGTTTCTCTGGGGGGTAGACTCATGTTAATTAACGTAGTGCTTACTGCAATACCTACATACTGGATGTCCCCTGCTTTCGCTCTACCTTGTTGGGTTATCAAGGAAATAAACCGGATTAGGCGTGACTTTCTATGGTGTCGGGACGATTTGATTCATCTGCTACGAACTCATAAGCGGCATAATATCATCGCTGACCGCGACCAAGGGGGTTGGGGCATTTTGGACTTACTTAATTTCAATCAAGCATTAGTGGGGAAATGGTGGTGGAGATTTATGTCGGACCGCTCATGGTGTGGTGCTGAGGTAATTAAGTTCAACTATGGTATGGACCGTTGGAATATGATCCCAAGGCAATCGGGGAGAATTTCCTTTTTTTTGGAAAGGGGTGTTAAATTGTCTTCCGGCTTTTCGAAGTTGCATTGGGCATGACATTAACTCCGGGAGGAGACGCTAGTTTGGAAAGACAGCTGGTTAAGTGGTAGAGCACCAATGTATATTTGGAAGGAGGAATTTGGTAGATCTATGGAACCGAATGGAGCTCATTAGTTACATGCTTTTTTTCTTTTGTCACGGTCCCTATTCATGGAGAAGGAAGTGAAGACTTTTTATGGAGCAGGAGGCAAGTGCAGGGATGAGGTGATCGAGACTCTAAAAGGTGGCGTCTTACTAGGAATGGGGTGTTCACAGTGAAATCATTCTACACATTCCTGAATGATGGTGGACTGCGGTGCCCTTTGGCGAAATTTTTCTGGAAAAGTCATTGCCCGAAGAAAATAAACATTTTTAATTGGCTAGCTTGGAAAAAGCAGGATTCTAACCTGGAGAACTTAGAAATCGAGAAAAATGTAACCGCCTTCGACTGACGACACGTGTCTTAGTACAATGCGCGACCAGGACGAGTGGATCATCTCTTCTTGTAGTGCCCTTGGCAAAGCGGTGTGGAGATACTTCAATAGTTTGCTCGGGTCTCCTGGATCCGCGGATTGCCTTCATCTGGTTTGGGGGCTTGGAGATTATCTGTCGGACCAATGCAGAGAGAGTTAGGGGTCTTAGTGATGAAAGCGATTGTGTGGAATCTTTGGCTTGCTAGGAATGATCGCATGTTTAATGATATTATGATGTCCGCTCGGGGCTCTAATTGTGAAGATTGATCGAATATTATTATCCCGGCTTTTCGCGATTAGTGATGATCGAGAGCAAAGATGGAGGAGCACTCTACTACCATCGGTAGCGATTTTGGAGTTTCCCGAGCTCGACGGGGAGGAGGCGAGTTGTAGCATCCATTCCGGATCGCGAGGGCTATCTTCGCATACTGACTAGTAGGCTGAGTTCATAGGGGATGGTTGAGGCGGTTGTTTGCCTCGTTTTGTGCTTTTATTGTTGGTTTGTATCTATTTTGTTCCATTTCTTGTGGTTGGGATTTGTATGTTGTTTTTTTATTTTTAATTGAAGTGGTTTTATCCATCTTTCAAATACTATAAAATCCAATACCCAAAATTTTTAATTTTAAATCCTTTAAATATCAAACACTAAACTCTAAACTCAAATGGGAAACCGCAAATCCCTCCTACAATAATTTAGTATTTAGGGTTTAAGGAGGAATTTTCCATTAAGGGATTTGTGGTGTAAATTTAGAGTTTAGATGATGAATAAGAATTAAGTTTTTTTTTTTAAGATAATGATTAAAAAAAAAGAATGATATAGATGTTGTTATGAACATCCACGTTATTTAGAAAAACTATTCTGGACTGCAAAAGTTTTATGGAAGTTCAAGTTTTTTCATTATTCCATTCCATTTTTTTTAAGGTGAGACTATTCTCTATTTGCAGTTTTTTTTAAATTATTTTTAACCACATTTATTTATACAAAATCTTTTAAATGAGAATTTACAGATATTGTAATATGCAAAGAAACCCAATTAAAATAAAAAATTGATTTTTTATTTTTAAATAAATCACCAATTATTTATTAGAAAGGGTTTTGGGACGAGTCTCTTTTGTTTGGCAAGTGTTCATTATTAGAAAGGGAAAGAGCATCAATGGAATCGGAAGAGGGTTTTTCAGAGGACATAGCGAATCCGATGAAGAGGAGGTACTCACGGTCGGAGCTGGAGTCTTTGAGGTTCGCCGGCGTCGATTACCAGCGCCGGTTGTGGGACGAGGTTTACCAACGTCTCGGATCAGTTGTCGCGGGCGAGTTTGATTGTCTCCGGCACCCAAAAACAGCAGCCTCAGAGGAAGCCGAAGAAGAAGGAGCCTCCCTATCACCTTCTGTACGTCCTTTTCTTTCCCAGTAACCAAGATTAAATTTGGGCACTGGTTTTTTGTTCCTCTTGTCTTCTCGCCTGGTGTTTTGGTGTTCTTGTTTGTAGGATTCTCAACGTTTACTATTGAATTTGGTTTTTGGAAGTTGCTAAAAGTAATGCTTTTTCTTTTGATTGACAATCAATTTGGCAATGTTCATATGAATGGCTCTTTGCGTTGCATAGATTATTGATCAAGGTGCTTTTTTTTTCTTTTTATTTTGGACAACTTGGATTGGATTTGTAGTGTTCTTTATTTTCTGATGACGTTTTGTTTGCATATGAGAGCTCGAAGGGTCATATGTTATGTTAATGTGTTTTCTTACTGATTTTTTTATAACTATGACTCTATTATCAATAGGAAGCCCCTTTTAGTTGTTATTTTTATACTTTACTCTCAGCATGTGCTCATGAAAAATGGGTGCTTTTTGAGTTTTGGAAACCCAATGCAATTGAAAGAGGCTTCATTGTTTCAAGCCATGATCATTTGTGCCATCTATTATTTTATGCATTTAGTGTCTGGATGGGGATTATGATCTTGCTTTTAAGTTAAAAGTTGTGAATTTGATGAATTATCGAGTTGCAAGTGTTGTTTGCAAGATTTATTGATCCATTTGCAAAGCTAGACACAGATTAAATGATGCTATTGCCATGGAGGCTTTTTATAAGGTGGTTATTGTACCTATGCAAAGTTCTTCTTTGTTTCTCTGTTTTTTCCCCTGTAAGGTGCATCAAGGTTTGAATGTAACATTACAATATAACCTTTATTAATTATAGCCAAGACGAATAAGATTCTGCCAAGGCCATTTATCCCTATGCAAAAGTTTTGTGAGATAATATTATGATTCTGAGATACTATGCTCACTTGCTATATATTTCAGCTGAAGTTCTCACTGAAAACTTTGGCCTTGGTCTGGATGAATTGGATGAGACTGATGATCTTGCTAATAACTATTTGGCTGGTAACTCAAGCGGCATTGATGTGGAAGAGACGTTTGAAGATGATGATGACAGCAGTGATGGTGAATCTGATAGCATTCAGAGACCTGCCTTCTATGTTGAAGGAGAACCTGATTTTGAGTCAGGTTCTCCACAAGATGGTATGGAGTATCTTAGACGTGTTAGGTAAGCCTTTTTATGTTTTTTTGGTTTCAGAATTTTGAAGTAAATTAGCTTGAGTTATTTTAGATTTTATGATTGTTGTTGTTGTTGTTGTTGTTGTTATTTTGTGTGCGTGTGTGTTATATTGCTTGTTTCTCTTTGTGAAGTCCAGAGTGGGGCTTGCTTTTAAGTTTTCTGGTATATGTTCTTACTTGACCGAACTCAATCACAACTATGCAAAGATAAATAACCATTATCAGTGAAAGATGACCATTATCTATTCATGATGACATTTGTCAGTCAAAATATAGTTAAACAAGTATTTAACTGTTGCTGATATAACTATTTGATAGGTGGGAAGCTAATCAAATTCCAAAGGTGAAGGTGGCTAAGCTTAAACCAAACAAGATTAGCAATGAACAGACAAATTACATGCCCAACATCCCTGAAATTGCAAAAGTGTCCACCAAACTTACTGCCTTCAAAACAATGGGAGGAGGCTTTTTCTCTGAATTTTTTTAGAGATTAGGAAGGTAATTTTTTTACATGGTTTACTTCGATGAGACTACATGATAAATGTATACAGGAGAGTTTGTAAAAGACTTGATCTCAAAAGAATGCCGTTTGCTTTGTATATCATTGTTTAGTACTTAGGAAAAAAACAAAGTCCAGGTTGGCATAGCTTTTTATTTTTCCCTATGTGTTCTTATATAAAATCTGATTTATTTTTTTGGTCTTAATAGAACTGAGGACTATTTTGCTTGGTTGGCTTTTTGACATGTCATTTTTTTCTTATGTTTGATGGACTGTCCCACAACTTAGCAGTAGGAAATTGGCTACTTTATACAAGGGTTTGATGACTTGACTTGTTACCACTGTTCTTTCCCCATGTCGAGTTAGCTTTTGACCTGGTGCTGCCCAATGTGCACCACATTATATGTTATGCGTTGATTTTGATTATTGTTCTGTCTAGAACGGCTAGTTAGATAATAGCTGATTAATGAATTATGGTGTTAAACTTTATAAGAAATCATTTTTCATCCATGGTCTTCCCTCTTGACTTGCTTGGTGTATATTCCTGCTATTGATGCTGCAACTTTCCAGGCATTTTCAGGTCTAGAAAATCCTTGCAATCAACTTTTCAATTCAGAAATTTCTCAGAATTCTTGCAAGAAATTCGAGGGCAAACAATGGCCGGAGGGTACTCCTACAGTAAGTGCGATTCTGTGCATGGATGTTGTTTCTCGAGCTGCGACACTACAAAAGATCATAAGTATGCTTGAGACTGCAAGGTCTCTTTCAAAGAATGACTGTCAATGGTTGTTTGCACTGTGTGTGTCAGTGGATAATCCACTCCATGCAGAGACTAGTGCTTCTCTCAGATGTTTGCTCCGGAAGTGCATGAGCCTCCTGGCCGAAAAGTCAGAATTTGATGACGAGGTGGTGATGTTGAACATGCTGGCTACTATTGCAGGAAAATACTTTGGTCAGTCTGGGAAATAATGATTATTGGAGCATGAAGAATCGGCCATATGTGATATACAGTGGAAATTGTGTGCTGTAAATGGAGCTTTTTCTTATCAATATCACACTGAAACACCAGTTGATGATGTTATGAGGCCCCTAATCTTTGTTTTTCTCTCGAGTTGTGCTAGGAAATGTTTTTTAATACAAAATGAAATTGACAATTTTGTTATCGAAATATGCTCGGAAGCTCATATCAGAATTAAAAGAGAAATTGAAACACTTATTTTTGTTATCCAGGCGAAATTGGAGACTTACATGCCATGATAATGCTACCAATTCATTTCTTATTGATTTTCATATGGTTGGACAATGTGGTTTTTTTAGTCTTGCCATGTTTCATGCTCTTTGGCAGGGATGAAGCAAGCGGTCTATCTGTGTGTCCTTGTGTTCTCTTCAGCTGTTGTATAATACAGTCTTGAGAGTAAAAGGTAAGCGCTTTTTGATTTTTGTCTTTCCTTCTGCAACTTGATTAATTTTTAGTTTCTGGGCTTTTGATTTAAGATCTAGGCCATTGTGCCTTTTCTTAATTAAATTGCAGAGTTATGGTTTCCTTTTAGCCAGTTTTTTTGCAGATCACTTGCCAGGATTTTATTGGTAATCACTAGTCATCCTCATTAACTTCAGTTGATGCAGGGCTGTATTGACACAACAGACTTGTGAGGATATAATATTACATTTATTTAGCCATAATTTCACTAGAAATGGGCTGCTGGAAACTGTCTATCACATTACAAGGTCTTACTCAATAGGCATCTTGATGAGGCTGGCAAAGCCAGTGGTGCTTGCCAAATGGTTTGCGTGTGTGACCAAATGGGAAGAACCATAATCTCCCCACTTGTAGTTGGCTTGGTGATAGTGCAGATGATGATGGACTTGCCATTTGCAGAGACACAGATGTTTATCTTGTAAAGCATTGAAGTTCTTTGCAAATGGCCAATAATGGTGCACTCAAGGTGGGTCAAGAAGCCGATGTTAGCCTGGTGAGCATTTTGGGTGTCTTTTAATGTTATTTATGCTGCAACTTTGCTGGTGTTTTTAGGTTTAAAAATATTTGCAAGCAGCTTTTCTACTCAGAATTTTCAGCCTGATGACGAGGTGGTCATATTGAACATAATTGTCACTAAAGTGGGAAAAATTCTTCAAGACAGTACGAGAAATACTGATTGTCTGAAGAATCAGCCATATCTGATATGCAGTGAAAAATCATGTGTGGTAAGTGGAGCTTTTTTTCTTAGCAATCTTAAATTGAAACTTCCCTTTATTATATTGTCTTCAATATATTTGCAGAAACTCATATTAGAAAAAAATAGAATTTGGAAACATTTCAACACTTCTAGTTTTTGCTGTCCAGAGGGAAATTTTTGAGATTTATGTGGCATGAATTAATAATAGTGCTGCGTCAATTCATTCATTCCTTCTTGGTTCTCTTCTTTTTGTTGTGTGTGTGTGGGTGTTTTTGGGGGTGGGGTGGTTTGTTGTTGCGCATTTTTCTAATGAAACCTTGAGTAAGGTAAGCATTTCATTGATTTTAATTCCTAATTAAGGTGGGTAGCTCTGTTTGTTATTTAAGACATCTATATAATTCAATTGCAGATAGTCACGGTTTCTTTGTTGACAGATAACTGATTAAGATTTTTATTGCCATTCATCCTCATTCAACTCCAGTTCGTGCTACAGTCCAAGCATGGATTAGTAAGGATACTAGATTACATTTATTTAGCCATATTTTCACTGGAAGCAGACTGCTGGAGCAGCAAGTTTATCACATAGCAAGGTGTTTCTCATTAGCCATCTTGATGAAGCCACTAGAGCCGACGTAATTGTAGTCACAATCAGTATTGAGCTGGTTAATGTTGAACGGATAGAAGAACAGTTCACGGTTACATGTACTCTCGATGTCAAAAGGGCAGTTGATGAAACTCAGGCCATCTGCAGAGATACAGATGTTTATCTTAGAGAGCAGCGTCCTTTCTGAAGCCCCATCTGTTACTGTGACGCACTCAATATGGGTCGATAATCCGGGATTGGCCATGAGAGCGGTATTGATGTCTCGGAGCTTGTAGCTGGTGGAAGCTGAGGGTACAATGTTGTTAACTTGAAAGGCATTGAGCAAGTTGGCTTTTGCAGTCATATTGAACGCAGCTATGAAGTAGTCTGTTTGGTTGAGTTGTGAGCATTGACCGTACGCGCACCAGGTGTTGTTCCAGTTAGCGAAGCCGTTATTGCATGGGCAGCTCAAGTTACACCAGTTTGAGTAGAGGTCAGGGATTAAAGACGGCATCTATGAAGAGCATGGAGTTCCATCAGTTCATGGTTGGCAAAACAAGAAAACAATTAATGTATTTAAATTATACATAACTAAATATTTCATTCAACACTTTTTTTTTTTGGGTATAGAGAAACAAGAAGTGGAAAAGCTCAGTGACATGAGTATGACCGGGTCCTTGTTAACAGAGAATCTGCATGTTGAGTTGCAGTCCTGGACGATCTGCCCAGTTTGGTCCAATGTCTTCAGGTCTTCAATCAAGAAATCGTTAGCTGGTTCCCCTGTTGTTGGCATGCAGCATTGTCCTGAGTAACAGAATGTCCCCGGCCACTGCAAACAGATTAATTTGATGTCATTGTTAGTGTTTTTCACATTGTTTGATGCTCAAAATCTTTAAAAGAAGGGGATGATATCATGATACCACGAGAGTCAAGTAGAGGAGATCGACGGCTGCACCTGACTTTGCCACTGCCGCTGTTGTTGTCACCGGGAAATATAGGCAGAGAATGCCAATAAATAATGCAAGCAGAGAGATAGTTTTTGATCTTGCTGCCATTATTTGTTTGATTGAAGGTTTAAGTGCAGAGGATGGCTTTGGATGAGATGAAGATGCATGCCTTCTTATAGTGACTCCGGTGGGGTCTGGTTGTGCTTTGTTGCTTTTGATTTTCAACGCCATGTATAGTTCATCACATTTTTTATAGCTTTCATGTTTGTCTTGTTTATTGTTGAAATAAGCATTATGAGCCCTGAATTGATAGCCCTGTTGATTACTTGTAGGGAAAAACTTGGAGATGAATAAGATCAAGCAGGTTTTGTTTCAAGCTTGGTTTGTGAATGTTAGGACTGAATTATGAGATGAATGCTATGAACTGCTTGGCCTGAGTTGAAAATTGGAAGAAAAGATTAAGAGCCTTGTTTGAAGTTAAAATGGAAAATGTTTGAAGAGAAAAACTTGGCACCAAACGGGCTCAGGCCGGATGGTTTCAAACTTGGTTTTGTTTATACAGAGAGGACGGGGTTTGGTAGGAAATGTCTTATATTCGCACAAAGTGGAATCATGGCTAGTCATTGGAATAGATGCAATGCATTCCAAGACCCAAAAATTGTACCAAATTCCAATATGGTGTTTTGTTTCCTCCAATATGATTTAATTAATTGATTAAAATATTATTAGAAACTACTACCGCTAACAAATCTTTCTCAAACAATTAATAATAGTAATTAATAAATAAATTCAACGTCGCAATGAGCATGAGCCTAGCTACTGATGATCATGACTACATCAATTGTTCTTATTAGTGCCATTTTAGGAGGAATTTGTAATTTATTTCCTAGATGTATCCACCTCTAGTTAGTGCATATTATATACAGGCCGATTTTAGATATAGGTAACTAAGATCTATATTTAGGACCTCATGATTTTCTGGGATCTCACAATTTATGTTACAGTTTTTTAAAAATAATATTTTAATTTTTTATTTATTGTTATCCTATCCAATTTTAAAATTCTTAATTTTTTTTAATACTAAACTTATTTTATGTAATTGATTTATGATAATATTAAAATACAATAAATTTTGTTTTGTAATATTTATGACAATTGGCACAATATTAATATCTATTGGTAAATGAAGTTGATGTTGGAATTATAACTTGGGGGAAATTACTCTATATTTAAATTTTTTTTATTTATTAATTATCTTATCAAATAATCATAATATTAGAAATCTTAACTTTTTTAAATATAGAAGTATAAGCCCATGCCATTTTATTTTTATTTAAAATAAAAATCTCTTCTTTTCTCTTGTTTGCAAAATTCTTATTTATTTATTTTTTAGTTTTATCAATGTCAATCAGTTTCATTAACTGCAATCAACACAAACTAGTAAGGGAAAGAGGTATGACTTCAATTTTATTATATTATATTTTTATTTTTAAATTTAAGTTTTTTTTTCGTTTTTACTGTATCAAGTAGAATTTATTGGGTTTCCTCGTGATTTAGAATATTAAAGTTTTTAAATAATAATTAATTTAAAATATAGATGTATTAATCTCGAGAGTTTTCTAAAATAAGACACATTTTTTAATATTGATGGTTTGGATTAATTTTATAAATAAAAACTATTATTGTTTTTTCAAAAACGAACAAAAGCACCACTAAAAGTTTTTAATTTCATATAAAAATCAAACTAATTTGGCTTCAATGGATTAAAGTTTTCAAAATTAAAGTTAATATAAAATAATTTTTACAATCAATTATGTCTTAAAAAAATCAAATGGATTGACCATTAATTTTATTGAGAAGAATTTAAAATCTCAACTTAAATTTTAAATTTAATAAATAATTTTGTATTTCGGAAAACAAGAAAAGTGGGGTTAATTGAGTTTTTTTTATGCATTACATGCAAATCGATTAGAAAAATGATTAATGAAAGATCTCTTCTAATTTCTGTAAGTTTATAATTTTATTTTTTATAATTATTAATCATGATTTATATTTTTTGTTTTTATTATATAATTTATTATTCAATAAAAATAATTTTAAAAAATTATTGCCCAAGGGTCCCATTTTCACTAAGATCAGTTTTAATTAATTATGTTATTTATGTACTCTTGTTTTTTTGTCCGTGATCTCTTTTTTTCTCACGTGTTTTGTATCTTTGAACTCATTGTAATTTTTAATTTTATTTATTTTGTTAAATAATAATAATAATTTTGTCGTGGTTTGCGCACATGATTCATGATTGAGGAAAAGATTGTAGAACTCCGCCTGTTGTGTACTATCACTTTTATCCTCAATTATTTATGTACTGTCTTTTAGGCGAGGTTCCTTGCTTCATTTGAATCAAGATGAACACAGCCACCAGAAATTCAAGCATATTTAGTGGTTTAATGTTAATTTCTATGTGAGAATTAGTTAGATTTAAAATTAAATTTGTGACAAGTGTCCCGGGCCAATGAATGCAGATGTCAGTGGTTGTGTTAAATGTTAAAGTTAGTGTTTAAAATTTGTTTAATGATGCGATTGTTAAAGGCGAGTTAAGAAGTTAAAATATGCTTAGTATTTTGATTTATCATGAAATATATGTCCTTATTAATATTATTATCTTACTGCATTAGAAAAATCTTTAGTATTATAATATTTTGGGTTTATTTGATATATATTATATTACATATAAATGTATAACTCTCACCTAGGACTTTATTGTGATATTTCATAAAAGAAAAAAAAAAACCATTTTATTGTAATATATAACCAACAAAACCATCATTATTTTCTTTTTATCTCTTTCTATCCTCAAAATTTTTGATCTAGCAACCTTAATTCCTAATAAAAATTTTAGTTAGCTTAGATTCTTCATTTCAAATTCAGTGATTAGCTCTTTTTGTAGTTTTGTTATTTCCTCTAGATCATTGCTTGTATTTATTGTATCATTTTCATAAATTAGTCATAGCACAATTGCCATTAACATTTGATGCTTCATTAACTAGCTAGGTATGATCTAAATTGCTCTATGACAACCCATTACTAGACTAAATCACTCAAGTCATGCTTGAGGGGATTGTTTTAACTTTTGACCCATGCAAAACTTGTCATAGCTTATGTTCCATCTTTGATTTAGAGGTTGTATATCCTAGGGAAATATCCAAATTAATACATTTCTTCTATAGAGGCAATCATTTTTCAGATCGAATTGATGCATGCGCCAGTCAAGGTTTGCTACCAATAATTAATAGTAGTGCTCTAATCATATATCCATCTTGATTCTTGACCATTAGAGAAAATGTTTTTTTATTAATCTGGGTCATATGTTTACTTTTACTCTTTAGTTACCAATCTTATATTACCAGCCGCTTTATATTTCATAAAAAATGCCCATTTGCATCCCACTATTTTTTTTTTTAAATTTTTTTAAATTTAGACAACAGACACAAAGTCCATTTGAACCCTAATAGGAATGGATCTCATTTGCTAAGGAAATTTTGAAGATAGACTATTGTTAAGAAGGGGTGAATTGCAGCATCTTAAATCTTCTTGGGACTTGCTGTAAAATTTTCAGGGATTTATTTTAAATTTTGCAAGGACACGTTGTTAATGATTTTATGAGTGAAGGGTTGATTTGGAATTTCAAAGGCTTGTATGCAAATATTTATGGCAAATCAGGGGGTTCAAAGAAACTTTGAGGACTTGATTGTAAAAGTTCTTAAGGATCACACAATAATTTAGCAAGAACTTTAAAGAGAAAAGGAGTAGGATCTTGTTAGCAAAGTGTAAAGTATAATTCTCTAAATAATCTATCTATTTTTTCAAATTTATCTTTTTAGTCCCTCATTTTAAATTGTAACCTCTTATTTAAAATGAGGCATATCAATCTCTCTATTTTTATGGTTAGGGTTAGAGTTTAGTGTTTAGGGGGGTTGATTTAGTTAAATTAAAATTGTAGAAGGATCGAAAAATTACAGTTAAAAATAAAGGGACTAAAAAGGTAAGTTTGGAAAATAGAGGAACTGTTTACGGAATTATACCAAGTGTAAATTGAGCTCTTTTTTTTTATAAACCCTGCCAACTTATCCTCTTTGGCATTACTCTCTAATAAGTTGGATTGCATATAAGCATCCAAACTTCTCTTAGCGCCGGGAAGGAGATAGAGTGGAGTGATTCGGGGAGACATCAAGAGATGAAGAGGTTGTGACAGCTAGTGGCCGTCAGAAAGACACCAAGAGATCAAGGTAAGGCTTCATGTTGATTTTCTCTTCATGTTCTAAGATCTGTTGGTGTTGAGTTAGAGAGAGAGAGAGAGAGAGAGCTTGTGGGCGCATGATGTGGTGTTGATGGTTTGGAAAGATGATAAGGAAGATACTAAATGTGGTGGAGATTTGAGGATGATATATAGTGATGATGGAAATGTTGTTGTTGCGCATTTTCTAATGCAGCCTTGAGGAGTAAGGTAAGCACTCCATTGATTTTAATTCCTAATTAAGGTGGGTAGCTCTTTTTGTTATGTAAGACATCTATATAATTCAATTGCAGATAGTCATGGTTTCTTTGTTGATAAATAACTGACCAAGATTTTTATTGCCATTCATCCTTATTCAACTTCAGTTTGTGCTACAGTCTAAGCATGGATTAGTAAGGATACTAGATTACATTTATTTAGACATATTTTCACTAGAAGCGGACTGCTGGAGCAGCAAGTTTATCACATAGCAAGGTGCTTCTCGGTAGCCATCTTGATGAAGCCACCAGAGCAACGTAATCGTAGTCACAATCAGTATTGAGCTGGTTAATGTTGAACGGATAGAAGAATAGTCTACGGTTCCATGTACTCTGGATGTCAAAAGGGCAGTTGATGAAACTCTGGCCATCTGCAGAGATACAGATGTTTATCTTAGAGAGTAGTGTCCTTTCTGAAGCCCCATCTATTACTGTGACACACTCAATATGGGTCGATAATCCGATATTGGCCATGAGAGCGGTATTGATGTCTCAGAGCTTGTTAGTGGAAGATGAGGGTACAATGTTGTTGTTCATTAACACAATAACCTCATAACAATATCCTATGCGGAATGTTGAGGAGTTGTCCAGAGGAAAAATTTCAAGATTTATGTGCCATGAATTATATATAGTGCTATGAAATTTCATTCATGCTTGGTTCTCTTTTGGTTTTGTGTGTGTGTGTGGGGGAGGGGGGGGGATACTTCTTTTTTAAGACAGTCTTGATGAGTTAAAGATAAGAACTTCATTAATTTTAATTCCTGATTCAGGTGGCTAGCTCTTTTTCGGTTATGTAAGATATCTAAATCATTCAATTGTAGATAGTTATTGTTACTTTGTTGACAGATAACTGATCCTAAAATTTTATTGCCATTGATCCTCATTCAACTTCAGTTGGTGCGGGACTACAGTCCATGTTGAGATACCTTAAATTCAATTGTGATGGTGACCCTATTCGAATTATGACTCGATTCGAATTCAGGGAGTTTAACCCTAAATTAGAAAATTCAATGAAGATATGTGGTGGGCTTTTGGCTTGGGCCTGCCCAACAGACTGATCCATTGTGGGTTATATTATATTATATTATTTTATTTTATTTTGGATATATAAAGGGTTTTTTCTGTATCGTCTATACCAATTTTTACTTCGAAAGAGAAGAATAAAAAATCTCTATCTCCCTGCCCGTGGACGTAGGTCACATCAACTGAACCACTTGAATCTCTGCTTGCTAATATTTTTCCTTTGTTTTCTTCTATATCATTGCTGTGTTTAACATAACAAGTGGCATCAGAGCAAGGTTCCTTGAATTCAACTTCGAATTTAGGGTTTTTGGGTTTGCTGAAAGTATGGCTTCTCATAAATTCAAAATTAAGAAGTTCAATGGATCGAATGATCTCACTCTGTCAAGATCAAGATGAAGGCGATTCTGGTTCAGCAGGGATGTGCGGCAGCGGAGTTGAAGGAGAAGGAAAATTACCAACGGAGTTGAAGGTGGAGAAGAAGACAGAGATTTTGGCTAAGGCGCATAGCGCTATTCTTTTGAGTTTAATTGATGTAGTTTTACGAGACATCATTGATGAAACGACTACGACAGGATTATAGAAGAAACTGGAAAGCAAGTTTTAGAAGAAATCCCTAACTAGCTGGTTATATCAAAAGCAACATTTGTATACCTTGAGGATGACAGAGAATATGCAGGTGAAAAATCATCTTGACAATTTTAACCGGATTATTCTAGATCTACAAGGTGTTGGTGTTAAAATTGATGATAAGGATCAAGCTATCATTCTTTTATGTTCTTTCCCAAATCCGTATGAGAATTTTGTTGATACTATGATGTATGGTAGAGAAAGTATTTTTGTTAGCGATGTGAAGGATGCTATGCATTCTAAGGAATTGAAGCGGAAGGTTTCTGGTCCCAAAGAAGACATTGCAGAAGAGGGTTTGATTGTTAGCAAAGGCAGAATCAAGGAACGGGATGGTAGGAGCAGGGGAAAATCACGTTCCAAATAGAGACCTGGAGGATAACGTTGTTTTTTCTGTAAAAAAAAGGTCACTTCAGGAAGGATTGCCCACAGAGAAAGAAGGGAAATGAGAATAAAGAATTAAGTAGTAATGCCAGTACATCTATAGTATAGAAAGGAGTTACAGTGACGCAAGATAATGATGATGTAGCTTTAGATAGTTCTGATGAAGGCGTGGGCAGTGATGTTTTAACTGTCAGTATTTTAGGTTTTACAAATACTTGGGTATTGGACACTAGAGCATTTATCATATGACATTCTCAAAGGAATTGTTCACTCCTTTCAAGGAATGGAAGGGTAGTGTGCATTTGGGTGATGATTAGGAGCTTAGTGTTGAAGGCAGTGGTTCTGTATAGATTAAGATGCATGATGGATTAGTCAGAACATTTGATGCATGGTATGTTCCTAGTCTATGCAAGAACTTGATTGCTATTGGTACCCTAGCAAAATAGGGGTACAGTTTCTCTGGTGATGGTGAGCAATTGAGAGTTTCTAAGGGTGCTCTAGTAGTCATGAAGGGTAAATTACAACATGGTATTTACTTATTGATGGGCAGTTCAGTGATGGGAACAATGGTTGTATCTCATTTCTCATAGCAGCATAGTGATAGAACAGAATTATAACATTATAGATTGGGTCACATGAGTTAAAAGGGGCTTGCAGTGTTTGAGCAAACAAGGATTGTTGGGTGGTGCAGAAACTGGAAAATTGAAATTTTGTGTTATGGGAAAGCAACACATGGTGAAATTCAGCTCTGGGGAGTACACTTCAACTGGTATTCTTGATTATATTCATTCAGATTTGTGGAGTCCCTCTTTAGTTGATCTCATGGCAGATGTAGGTACTTCATTACTTTCATTGACGATTATTCTAGAAAGGCCTGGGTATATATTCTGATATCAAAGGATGAGGTTGTTGGGCGGTTCAAGGAGTGGAAGACTATGGTTGAAAAATGGCAGGAAAACAAGTCAAGACACTTAGAACCGATAATGGTTTGGAATTTTGTAATTAACCATTTGATGAGTTTTGCAAGAAAGAAGGTATAGTGAGGCACCACACTATATGACATACACCATAGCAGAATAGAGTTATAGAACGCATGAACCAAACACTCTTACAATGTACTTGATGCATGCGATTAAGTGCTGTCTCTAAGCAATTTTGGGCTGAAACAGTTAATACTGCTTGTTATCGGGTGAATAGATCTCCATCAACTGCAATTGATTTGAAGACTCCTCAAGAGGTATGGTTCGATAAACCTTTTTATTATTCTGGCCTGCGTATATTTGGTTGTCTTGCTTATGCTCATGTGAATGATGGTAAATTTGAGCCAAGGGCAATGAAATGCATATTTCTAGTGTATGTTGTTGGAGTTAAGGGATATAGATTCTGGTGCACTGAAAAAGATAAAACTCCAAAATTTATTATTAGCAGAGATGTTACTTTTGATGAATCTGCTATGTTTGGTCAGAGAGAGGAGCTTGATAATCTTACAGGTAATAAAGATTAGGGTGCTAACCAGAAGGTGGAGTTTGAGATTGAATCTCAAAAAGGAATAGAAGAAACTGTTGAATCATAGAGTATAGCAGCAAGGAGACCAAGAAGGGAAATTAGAAAGCCTTTGGGGTATGTAGATTGTGTGAATATTGTTGATACTAACTCTATTGCTTATTCCTTGGGAGTAGGAGAACATATTGATTCTGATGAACCGAGGTCATATAAAGAGGTAGTGTAGCGTAAAGAAGCATCAGAATGGTTGATTGCCATGAAACAAGAGATACAATCTCTAGCAAAGAATGAAACCTGGGAACTAGTTTCATTACCAAAGGGTGTAAAACCAGTGGGATGCAAATAGGTGTTCAAGAAGAAAGAAGGGATTCTTGGAGTTAAGCCATCGATGTTCAAAGCAAGGCTTGTGGCAAAGGGTTTCTCACAGAAGGAGGAAATTGATTATGATAAAGTTTTCTCACCAGTTGTGAAGCACAAAACAATTCGGGTTATTCTAGCCATTGTAAGTGCTTTTAATTTGGAGTTAGAACAACTTGATGTCAAAACTGCTTTTTTTACATGGGAATCTAAAGGAATAGATTTATATGTCACAACCAGAGGGATTTTTTGTTTCCGGAAAGGAAGACAATGTACATTTTCTAGAAAGATCTTCGTATAGTTAGGTTGAAGCATTCTTCGAGGTAGTGGTATAAAAGGTTTAATGTATTCATGGTTTCTCATGATTTTGTGCGTAATAAGTATAATAATTGTGTTTACTCTAAAAAGCTTCTAGATAGTTCCTTTATATATCTGTTGTTATACGTGGATGACATGTTGATTGCAGTTAAGAATAAAGTTGAAATTGATAGCTTGAAGGCATTGTTGAGCAATGAGTTTGAAATGAAAAATTTAGGTGCAGCCAAGAAAATGTTGGGCATGGAGATTTGGAGAGACATTATATGTTTGAAATTGAAAGCAGGACTGTTATATGTTTCTCAGCAGAAGTGCATTAAAAAGTTGCTGTAGTCTTTTCAGATGGAACACTCAAAGTTGGTTAGTACTCCTTTGGTAGCACACTTTAAATTTGATGCTAATGTTTTACCTAGTACAAATAATGAGAAGGATTACATGAGTAGAGTCCCTTATTGTAGTGATGTTGGCAGCTTGATGTATGGAATTATATGTATTAGGGCAAATTTGGCTCATGCAGTTAGTATGGTAAGTAGGTTTATGAGTAATCCAGGGAAGGCTCATTGGGAGGCAATTAAATGGATTATGTGATATCTGAAAGGTATGAGTGATATTTGCTTTATTTATGGTACATGGTTGTACTGGTGGTCTTGTTGGTTATACAGATTCTGACTATATTGGAGACCTTATTAAGAGGAGATCTCTAATTTGCTATATCTTTACCCTATTTGGGTGTGCCATCAGTTGGAAAGCAACACTTTAGTCTATAGTTGTTTTGTCTACCACTGAAGCAGAATACATGCCATTGACAGAAAGGGTGAAGGAAGGCATGTGATTGTATGGTATTATTGATAGTTTGGCCTTGAATGTGCAAAGACCAATTATTTATTGTGACATTCAGAGTGCATTAAGCTTGGCAAGAAATCCAGCCTATCATGAAAGATCAAAGCATATTGATGTCAGGTTGAACTTCATTCGGGATATTATTGAAGGCTCTCCATAGAGAAAATAGCTACAACAAATAATCCAGCAGATATGTTGACAAAGCCTTTGCCTCTAGAAAAGTTCAAGCATAGCTTGGACTTGGTGAATATTAGCACAGCATGAGGCCCTTCAGGGGCATGGATGCTAGAGAGATGTTCTTGGTTCTTGATGCAAGGGAAAATTCAAGTTAAGGTGGAGAATTGTTGAGATGCCTTGAATTTGAGTGTGATGGTGACCCTATTCAAATTATGACTCGACCCGAATTCAGGGAGTTTAACCCTAAATTAGAAAATTCAATGAAGATATGTGATGGGCTTTTAACTTGGGTCTACCCAACAGACTGATCCATTGTGGGTTATATTATTTTATTTTAATTCGGATATATATAGGTTTTTTCTGTATCATCTGCATCAATTTTTCTCTCGAAAGAGAAGAATAAAAAATCTCTATTCCCCTACTCCTGCACGTAGGTCACATCGACCGAACCACGTAAAAACCACGTAAATCTCTATGTGCTACTATATTTCCTTTGTTTTCCTCCATATTATGGGTAAGTTTTACTGGTGACCACAAATGTTTCATCATTATAATACTGTAGCCACAAATATTTTTTTGTAACGTTGTGGCCACAAAACTATTCTCCGGTCGCACTGATGGCCACAAATGTTTTTTTGGTAACGTTGTGGCCACAAAGGCTTCCTACGTGGATCATGTGTTTTGTGGCCATAATGTTACAAAAAAAATATTTGTGGCTATTGCGCTATAATGATAAAATATTTATGGCCACCAGTGAAACTTAACTCCATATTATTTCTGTGTTTGGCATAACACTACATGCATAAATTATGTGAGGATACTAGATTACATTTATTCAGCCATAATATCACTAGAAGCGGATTGGACTGCTAGCTGAAGCAGCAAATTTATCACATAGTAAGGTGCTTCTCAGTAGGCATCTTGATGAGGTCACCAGAGCCAACATAATCGTAGTCACATTCAGTATTGAGCTGGTTAATGTAGAAAGGATAGAACCACAGCTCAGAGTCACATGTTTGCTTGACGTCGAAAGGGCAGTTGATAAAACTCAGGCCATCTGTGGAGATACAGAAACTAATCTTAGAGAGCAGCGAAGCCCCGTCTGTTTTTGTGACACACTCAACATGAGCTGATAAGCTGAGATTGGCCAGAGCGGTATTGATCTCTTTGAGCTTGTAGACGGCGGAAGATGAGGGTACAATGTTGTTAACTTGAAAGACTTTGAGTAAGTTGGCTTTTGCAGTCATATTGAACGCAGCTATGAAGTAGTCTGTTTGGTTGAGTTGTGAGCATTGACCGTACGCGCACCAGGTGTTGTTCCAGTTAGCGAAGCCGTTGTTGCATGGGCAGCTCAAGTTACACCAGTTTGAGTAGAGGTCAGGGATTAAAGACGGCATCTATGAAGAGAATGAAGTTCCATCAGTTAATGGTTGGCAAAACAAGATAACAATATGTATTTAAATTAAACATAACTAAATTTTTCATTCAACACTTTTTTTTTTCGTTATAGAGAAACAAGAAGTGGAAAAGCTCAGTGACATGAGTATGACCGGGTCCTTATTAACAGAGAATCTGCATGTTGAGTTGCAGTCCTGGACGATCTGTCCAGTTTGGTCTAATGTCTTCAGGTCTTCAATCAAGAAATCGTTACTTGGTTCCCCTGTTGTTGGCATGCAGCATTGTCCTGAGTAACAGAATGTCCCCGGCCACTACAATAAGCAGATTAATTTGATGTTATTGTTAGTGTTTTTCACATTGTTTAATGCTCAAAATCTTTAAAAGAAGGGAATGATATCATGATACCACGAGAGTCAAGTAGAGGAGATCGACGGCTGCATCCGACGCTGCTGCTGCTGCTGCTGTTGTCACCGGGAAATATAAGCAGAGAATGCTGATGAATAATACAAGCAGAGGGATAGCTTTTGATCTTGATCTTGCTGCCATTATTTGTTTGATTGAAGGTTTAAGTGGGGAGGATGGCTTTGGATGAGATGAAGATGCATGCCTTCTTATAGTGACTCACAGTGGGGTCTGGTTGTGCTTTGTTGCTCTGTTTTTCAACGTCATGTATAGTTCATCACATTTTTATAGCTTTCATGTTTGTCTTGTTTATTGGTGAAATAAACATTATGAGCCCTGGATTGAAAGCCCTATTGATTACTTGTAGGGAAAAACTTGGAGATGAATAAGATCAAGGAGGTTTTGTTTCAAGCTTGGTTTGTGAATGTTAGGACTGAATTATGAGATGAATGTTATGGACTGCTTGACCTGAGTTGAAAATTGAAAGAAAAGATTAAGAGCCTGGTTTGAAGTTAAAATGGAAAATGTTTCAAGGGAAAAACTTTGCACCAAACGGGCGCGGCCCGGATGGTTTCAAACTTGGTTTTGTTCATAGAGAGAGGACGGGGTTTGGTAGGATATGATCTTTCTCAAACAATTAATAATAATAATTAATTAATAAATTCAACTTCGCATCCCAATTATATACTCTATATATATATATATATATTCTTTTATTTAAAAAAAAAAAATACTTGGCCAGATAGTATGAGATAATAATTTTGTTGAGCCATGAGCGATGGTCATGATATTGTTGGTGGCGAGATTACATCAATTGTTCTTATGAGCCATGTTTTGAAAACCGGACCGGACCGGCCGGTCGGACCGGAAAAACCGTGAACCGGCCCATAGCCCGGTCCGGTTTTAGAATTAATGTTGACCGAATTTTTGAACCGGTCAAACCCGCCAAACCCGGTGAACCGACCGGTCGGACCAAAAACCGGATGGAACCCGGTTTTTCAATTTTTTTATTTTTGTTTTTGTTTTTTTGTTTTTTTGTTTTTTTGTTTTTTTCTTTATTTTGTTTTTGTTTTTGTTTTTTTGTTTTTTTGTTTTTTTGTTTTTTTCTTTATTTTTGTTTTTGTTTTTGTTTTTTGTTTTTTGTTTTTTTTGTTTTTCTTTATTTTTGTTTTTTGTTTTTAAGAAAGGACTTAAGGCATGAATTGGCTCTTTTTCTTGATTTCATGATACTCTTTGAGTCTTGATTTGTCGAAAATATTATTTGGATTTTTGGAACTTTGGAGTTTAGAGGTACGAGAAAAAGAAACTTGTAAATTGTTTAAGAGGTATAGATCATTTAGGATTTATTTTTATTTTTATACTTTTATTTTTAATGGTAATGATGATCAAATATGAGAATTAAATTAATCATACTTAGTTCTAATTTTGTTTTTGAATTTTTTTCATGCCTTGTCTCATCCTCACATAATTAGTAATTTAATTAGTTGTTTAATTTATGTAGTTATCATCATCCACTTATGATTAATAGATTATGAAATAAAAGGTTTAGGGAATTGTATTTGTTGTTTTATCTAGATTCGGTGCATGTTTAAGGAAGAGTCTCATGGCAAGCATGCAGTTGCATGGTCTATGGAGTTAGTACTCCATTGTGCTCTTTTTTGAAAAAAAGTGGATAAACCACTTCAATTAAAAAGTAGGAAAAACAAAATAACAAACTGCCCGAAAACATAATAACACCAGACCACTAGATGTGGTACACCAACAAAAACATAAAGGACAAACCAACGAGAACCAAACAAGAAGAATGCCGGGCACCCCAAAACCCACCCAAAAGAGAAAAGAAGATCTAGCCTGCGATCCTATCTTGCGTCTCCACACCTGTGGGAGCCACACTAGCCTCATCTCCCATCTTCACAATTTCTTATGAGAAGATTGAAAATCAGCAATCTCGTCTCCCACCTTCACTATCTCCTTATGAATGACACCATCCACTGATTTTGCCAAAACATGCACCAAGGCCCAATACTCTTTCAAGTATTGCCATTTAAAGCCCAATAGAGGAGACATAGTGGTTAAGGCCGACTCATTAACAAAATCCTCCCCAGGAATTTCCTTTTCATTTGCCAGTAAACCTCCTTCCAATGGACAAACAAATTTGGCTGCTTGAACGCCTCTTTCCAATGGATCCCCCACATGCTTAAGTGAGTCCCTCTCCGCATCCACCGCAGCCGACCTACTTTCAGGCCCAGTTTCAGAAATAAGCACTAAGCTTCTTGACGCATTAACCTGGCCCAACAGATAGCCCGCTTCACACAAGATTAAAGGATTCAACAATTCCTTATCAAGAGAAGCCTTAGATTTTCCTGGGCTTGAGCAATGATTAAGTCCAACATCCAACTCTAATGGGTCCACCAACATCTCCCGAGGTTCGCAAGAGAAAGCCCCCTTTGCCATTCGACACTGATAAAGAATATCCATGTCAGCAGCTCCAACCACCATGTAGTTCCTTCCCGTAAACCCGGTATGCTCAACACCTGTCCTTGCTTTTGGATATTGCCAAGGTAGCCAACACTCGACACGTCTACCCCTCGAGCCGTGCAACCATGACTAGTCAGTTCTCCCTGATCTCTTCTGCCTCTCTGACTGAGCCATTTCTTGACTGTTGGTCCATCCCCGTACACCAGAGAAACCATCAGTTCTTCGCGATAGCACCCGTGGACGATCTTGCCGGACAACATCACCGGCATGGGAGCAGGGCTCCACCACTGCTGGGCTTTTACTAGCGTGGGAGCAAGGCTCCACCACACCATCACCATCACCCGCGTGGGAGCGAAGCTCCACCACAGTCGAGTAATTACAAGCAAGATCACCCCATCCTTTGTCATCGTCTTCTTCATGCCGGGATGTCGAGCTTTTCCTCGCAGCTCGCAATCCATCGTCTTTCCTCACCAAAGGATTACGCTAATGGCCCTCCTCAAGGCGAGAACCAAGCTCCATCACACCCAACAGTGTCGTACCTGCAACCACCTCAGTCATCTTCTTCTTACCTATCTCCTCCGATGTGAGCCAGCTAAGCACTGGTAGAGGTTCCCCACCTGCGTCTGTTAAGTCAGGAAGCACAAACCGTCGCAGGTCCTTGTGATATTTTGGGAACTCCCCCCGATCATCCTTGAGAAGCACTCCTTTGTAGTCGTGGGATCCCGGCGTAACCACCATCGGAAGATCAACCATATATATCGGTGCGTACATCTCCATCGTTGTCTTGGGAGCATGGCTCAACCATCACCTGGCGAACATCATCGTCTCTTCCGTGGGAGCAAGGCTCAACCACCATCTGGAACTCACCAGAAGACTCACCCTTATTTCCTCCTTCTTCCTCTTCCGGCCGAAGTAAAGTTCTTCTCCTCTCCGTTCCATCCCCGTTCGCTCTCCTCACCGGAGGTTCCCACAAGCCTAACTGCACAGGTAACTTCCCACTATCTTCAGTATATAGCCTCGAAGAGAAAAGATCAACTGGCACATACTTCGGCTGCCCATCAACGGTGAAAATCAATAATTGTGCCCACTTAGTTGACGTAATTGAAAATCAATTTCAAACTGGTTAAGTGAGTGGACCTAATCAGAAGAGTTTCTCTGTTTTTTTTCATGTGTATATTCTCATTTATAAATAAATATTATTAATTATCAATATTTATTATTTATTTTATTTATAAGCAAGGCTAAAGGGAAAAATAGGAAAGAAAGATCTATTAAATAATTCAGTTAGGCAGTGATCGCAAAAAAACATGTGAGTTGGTAGTGGTTGATTTTTTGAATTTTTTATTTATTGAATACATGTGTTTACCAGTATTTTATCAACAATTTGAATGGTTACTATTTTTAATATAATTTGAATAAGTTCCCCAGTTTCAGTTTGAATAATTGTTGTTTTGATGTACTGTGTTGTGGAATTTTAAGAAAATATTTACTTAGTTAATTAGAGGGTTATTGGGGACCTAAATAAGGTACACAACGTTTTGAGATACACTCAGTTATGCTAGAGCTCGGCAGTGGCGGACTCAGAAATTTAGTCCAGCCCAGTTTTAAATAAAAGTCAATGTTTGATATTAATTACAAAAGACACAGACAAATTTAAAGGACAATACAACTAAGTCAACATTCAATATCAATAATAAATATACGAACAAAGTTCAAATACAAAACATAACAAGTGAAATAACAATGAAAAACATAATTTTAGAGAACAATGAAAGGGGCTGCTCAATTTTGAGGGAAAAACATAAACATAGACCTAATAAGCTAGTAAAATACAATACTACCCTTGACTTAACCAACAATGAAACAACTCAGCTCAACAACACACTTACACCACCTTGCCTAGAACTTGAAACAAAACACATGATGAACTCATCTTGGCCCTCCATTTGTCCCACAACTCAACAAACACAAATCTGCCTAGAACTTGAAACAAAAAACTTGATGAACTCATCTTGACCCTCCACTTGTACCACTACTAATCATCTATTAATTTAAAACAAAACTTCAGTCACCAAACTGAAACACATTTAGTATTAAAATTCAGCCATGGCTGCTCTCTTTGCCAGCCAGTGTTTATACTCAACCAAACTCATGTCTTTCAAGGATTTTTGGCAGACCAGCCCGGGCTTCAGCCCGGGCTGCCAATTTAGTGGGTCCGCCCCTGGAGCTTGGTGCATGCACTTTTCAGATCTTTGGGTCCACATTCCATATCACATTTATGTAAGAAGAATTTTTAAACCACTATTCATTAAAACTTTACCTATACTTTAATTTTTGGGAAAATGGTTTGCCCTTCGGGGGATAAACATACGTATGTGACTTAGTCATTAGTTAGAAGTTTACAATTATCAACTGATACCAATTATCAGTTTTCAACTATCAGGGCATGATGAGAGGTGTTAAGCTTAGGTGTGTACATGCAGGACTTAGTTGCTCATTGTGTACTGTGTTTGAAATTTTTGCTATATTAATAATTATCTACCAGTGTTGTATCGATTTTAATAAAGTTTTTAAGTATGATTACTCAACCAGTATTTATTTATATTCATATTTCCAGTTTTATCTATTTTATTTTGTTATTGTTTTATTTTCTTTTTATTGAGAAACCACTACTGCCCAATTGAAATATAACTCAACTGTAGAAGCAGAAACACCTAGACATCCTGTGAATGTGTACTCATACTTAGAAATGGATAGCCTTGAGGTGCGTTCCCTTCCTTTAATTGTATAGACCTCTATTGTACATGTATGTATATATATATATATATGGAAAAACATCAGCTGTGGATATTCTTAGGTAAGCACAGTGCTAAACATGATGCTACAATGAGACATAATTAAAATTAACTGGGTTCATTAGTTTTGGTTTTGAACATCCCACTTTGCACTGTGCTATTATTCATAAGTACAGTAAAACTGTTTATGAAACAGTGCTGAACCGTAGGATCGAAATCCAACGATTGATAGCATTAACATTCGTAGATTTCAAATCTGCGAACGTTCGTATATGATTCATTCTCTATATATCCACATGTATATATTCTTAATGAGTTCTTGTTTATTTTAGATCAGTTGTCTAGTTATCAGAAAAGACAACTGTAAGGGTTTGGTCCCGTGTGATCGTGATCGTGATCGGGAGGGGGGTTGTTTATTTTAGATAAGTTGCCTAGTTATCAGAAAAGACAACTGTAAGGGTTTGGTCCCGTGTGATCGTGATCGCGATGTGTGTGTGTGTGTGTGGTGGTGGGGGGCATGACAACAACCATGGTTGTGTGGCATATATAGCTTGCTAGTAGGGTTATTAATATCAATGTAAATCATAGAAGAGCTTCCTTCAGCTATATTTTCAGCAGATGGGGTTTTAAGCATTGTGAAGTGAGGTGTTTCTCTTTTATTTTCAGCAGATGGGGTTTCAAGCATTGTGGAGTGAGGTGTTTCTCTTTCATCTTCGGATAGTAGAATAGGTAGAATAGGTAATTAAGTTTGGATCTACCTTTATCTCTATCTCTATCTCTGGAGTTACAACCAACCCTTAATTATATTCTCTATAGTTTGGTATGCTGCTGCCATTAAACCTTAGCTAATTAAAATGTATCCACTTCATCTCTTTCCCCCTCAGATGGATAGTGAGGAGAATATTTTGTTTCAAGGAATGTTAAATCTATACTAACAAAGATTTTATTGGATTTTGGGTCATAGCATTGGTAGCCTTTTTGTTGTAATACGTAACGAAGGAACAGCCAGTGAATAGTGGATAGATCTAGCTTGGTGTGCTAATTCTTATCAAGGTGTATAAATGCCACACAATCAAAAAATTCTCAGAGGAAATATCAAGAACGTAGATGGAAAAACATGATTAGATAGAACTTGTCGAGGAGTCTGGAATTGTAAGGTTTGAAAGTGCATTCTGTTTATGAGATACATAAACTATTGTGACAACAAGATTTATCAAATGGGAGAAAGGCACATGAGCTCCAGTAAGTGAGGAACATCTCATCTCCCTCATCGATTCCCTCTCCAAAGACCTGGTTTTTGTTGTGGGGCATGATTGGGGAGCGATGGTGGCGTGGGATCTGTGCACGCTGAAGCCGGACAGGGTGAAGGCGCTGGTGAATCTCAGTGTCATGTACAGCCCTCGAAACCCTAATCTGAAACCTTGGATTTCTACATGAATGTTTTCGGCGAGGATCATTTCATTTGCCGTTTCCAGAGGAATTTTCTAGAAGAACATGTAAAGGCGAGGGAACTGGAGCTCCGGACCGGTGGTTGTGACCAGAGGAGTCTGGCAAGCGGCGGGGATGCCTCCAAGGTACATGCGGTGGCTCCTACGATGGTTGAGCGTTGCTCCCCCGGACTTGGTCTTGTTGGTGGCATGACGGAGGTGGCTCCTACGATGGTTGAGCGTTACTCCCCCGGACTTGGTCTTGTTGGTGGCATGACGGAGGTTGAGCACAGCTCCCCCGAAAGGTGTGCAATAGAGGTTGAGCACAGCTCCCCCCACAGTCACCCGGCGACTGGTCGCTTGAGGGAGCCGGTGCTCCGGACCGGTGGTTGTGACCAGAGGAGTCTGGTGAGCGGCGGGGATGCCTCCAAGGTACATGATGTGGCTCTAACGGTGGCTGAGCTTTACTCCCCCGGACTTGGGCTTGATAGTGGCATGACGGAGGTTGAGCGTAGCTCCCCGGAAAGGCGTGCAGTGGAGGTTGAGCATAGCTCCCCTCACAGTCACCCGGCGACTGGTCGCTTGAGGGAGCCGGTGCTCCAGACCGGTGGTTGCGCTGTGAGCCGTGGACGAACTGACGGACGGGCTCGTTCATCCAAGCGTTGCCGGGTGGATCGGGTGATCCAGGATCCGTACTGACCTCGCGGGGCCCGAGGGGGAGACGTGTCGAGTTGTGGCAGGTCCGCAAGCCGGAAGTGAGATTCGAGACAGGTTAGCAATCCGAGGTTGACATGGAGCATGTTAGTAAGGAGATGGTGTATAAAGGTGAGCCGTTCATTCAGGTGATGATGGATCGAGTGGTTGATCTCGAGGATCGTGCGGTGGATCCCTTTGCTGCTATGGTTGGGCTGGGAGAGGAAATGAGCCTTGAGATGGACTCTAAGGAATTGGAGATTCCTCTGATTCTCTATGAGGTGGGCCAGGCCGTGGGCTGCATCAATTTATTTGAATATAGTCGTCAATAAAGTTTACAAACCAACGGTAACCTGAAGAAGTAGAAACTAGTACAGGTCATCAGAATGGATTAACGTAAAAGGAGTAGAATTTTTATTCAAGCTTGATGAATTTTTGCTAAAATACAAGTTGAACATTTGAAATCATTAGGAAACATAGTATTAAGTAAAGAAAGAAATAAATGTTTATATAACTAATTATGACCTAATCAATGATGTCATAGCCAAATCCATTTGTTCTATAGAGCTATCGGCTATGTATAAGATAAGCTTGAGCAGCATAGAAATTGTCCAAGAGCCTCCTCTAAATACCACGCCCAATGATCTCTTTATCAATAATATTGTGAAGAAGGCAAAAAGTAGGATATATGAGAACAATACAATTTTGAACTTTAGTAATCTACTAATAGATAATTATTGGAAAATGACGGCTTAATTTTAAAGTAGGAGAGAGTGTTTGAAAGTTGTGGCCCTTGTAATCAGAGATAGAATCCCACTAGCATGTGCAATCAATTTTTTCTTTGGTAAGGTATGGTTTGGAAAATTTCTTACACTGGACTGTTTGTTTCGTGGTAATATAAAAAAATTATCACGTGTTACGTGATAATTTGAAAATATTACCTCATTTGGTATTGCACTCACGGTAATTTGAAAAGTAATATCACATTACTAATCTGAGAACATTATAAAAAAAGTATGTGTAATCTTATTACTATTAAATTTAGTGTTTATCTTGGATTACTAAATATGTGGTAATCTCATAACGCGGTAATGAACTATTCCTGATAAAAAGAGTTTTCAAGCAAACATGGTTATATCAAATTATCACAATATACCCAACTATATAACATTTCTATTAATATTACCATGGTAATCACATTACGGGGTAATATATCATTATTACAAATCAAATGACCCTAATTAAAGAGGTGTTTGGTTCGCGATAATGTGAAAAAATTACCGGGAATATGGTGGTAATGTGATAGTGAAATATTACCAAATAAAGTGGTAATGTGATTACCACCAAAATATATGTCCATTCAGATTACCAAGTTGGTGGTAATGTATGTAATGTTTTTTTTCCAATTATGCCCCCATTCATTTAATCTATTTCCTTATTACACTCATTATCAAAACCCTAGTTTTTTATTTTCTCTTATTATTTTTGATATTATAATTTATTTATTTATTTATCTAAATACTTTAAATTAAGTTTTTCAAATTTTTATATGTAGGGGTATTTTGGTAAATATAAAGGTATTTTAAAAAATTGTGAAAAAAATAATTTTTAATAGTATAATTTAATTATTTATTTATCTAAATACTTTAAATTAAAATTTTCAAAATTTTATATATAGGGGGTATTTTGATAAATACAAAGGTATTTTAAAATTTGTGCAAAAATAATTTTTAATAGTATAATTTAATTATTTATTTATCTAAATACTTAAAATTATATTTTTCAAATTTTTATATTTAGGGGTAATTTGGTAAATACAAAGGTATTTTAAAATTTTATAAAAAAATAATTTTTAATATTATAATTTACCAGTAATGTAAATTCTCAACCAAACATAGTAATCTCACATTAGCACAATATTTTTGGGCATATAATATTTCTGATTTTATTACCATGGTAATCTCATTATCATAGTAATATATCATTACTGCGAACTAAACACACCCTAAAGGTCATATAGTCAGTAGCTCTATAGCAAGTTTACAAGTAATGCGTTATGAATACTTGCTGATAACAAGAAAACTTTTCCAACAACACCTGTGCTTTTAACATTTTTTTTTTTCTCTTAGTTTCCATTTGAAATTTAATTAGCAAATTGATGAGCCACAACAGATTACAGAGATATATAGGCCGGTTGGCGGGTCGCCATAGCTACCTTGTAGGCATTTACTTATGTATTGTCACACATTCTACTGCTGTTGCTAGAGTTTGCTTCTCATTGCCCATCCTATATCTTTTTCCTTTCATCTGAAATTTAGCCCACTAGTTAGGATATCCATGAAGTTAGGAACATGTTTCATTTTTGTATTTGGAGCTTCCAAAGTACGTATATATACATTTTGACCCTATAGTATGAAGTTTTTAGATTTAAAATTTGAGTTGAATCAGCTATTGCCCAAGGCCAGTAAGTTGTTTGATATGTAGACGCCACATTATATTTGAATCAGTGCTTTGACTCACTATAACGGTCTATTGAGTTGCCTCCAGTCGGCTTGCTCAACAGTGGGAAATAGTTGGAGTTGAAGATCACTTTAAATGTGGTCAAGCAAATCATCTATACCTTGAAGTGTTGTGTAATATAATTCGAGTGAACCTCCTTGTTTCAAACAGAATATATGCTAGATATATCACTTCCACTAAAAAGAAATTTTAGCAATTGAGTTTCATGTCTTTGGCAGTGGGCAATTGGATAAAATTAATGATATAAGCGATGGAATAAGAGAATTAATGGACCAACTTTGACAATGGCATCATTAGTCTTCCATTTTGGAAAGCAATCCTGGTTGAAATTAATAGTAAAGGTAATTCACCATTACCTTATCCTAATTTGTTTTTGCCCAAGATGTATATCTGATGCAAGGACATGTAACCATAGAGAGTATACTATGTTCCATTTATGTGGTACCAATGTGGTTGTCGGGATTCGGGAATTCATATATAGGTTGAGAAATTGAAACTTTTGTAGAGCAGCCATTATTGCTTTAAAATCATTTATGAGAGGCACTACAGGTTCTGTCAGTGATCTCCACCGGAAGATGGATTACTTCAGCTGCCAACTACCAAGTTCTGAAGATATGTATTCCTCTAATTTTGATAAAAATTCCTCTAATTATTCCATCTGTCAACTCATGCCAGCAGGATAACTTGTTTTTTATTTATTTTTGCTTGTTTTTCATGCTCTTTGATAGGAACGCACAACTTGTCCATCTGTGCTTTGCAGGTAGGCAGCTCTTATCTGATGCAGGCTAGAGCAGTTAAAAGTAAGCACTTCATGATTTTAAGTCCTAAGGTGGCTTTGTTTTGTAATTTAACATTCCTAACTCAATTGCATGCAGATAATTACGGTTTCCTTTGCTGAGTTTTTTTTTTCCTTTTTTTTTTTTGGTAGTAGATGGAATACAGACCAAGATTTTTAATGCTATTCATCCTCATTTAACTTCAGTTCATGCAGGATTACAGTCCATAGATTTGCAAGGATATAATAACATTACATTTATTTAGCCAAGATTTTTAATGCTATTCATCCTCATTTAACTTCAGTTCATGCAGGATTACAGTCCATAGATTTGCAAGGATATAATAACATTACATTTATTTAGCCATAATTTCACTAGAAATTAAAAGACTGCAGCTGGATCAAGTTCATCACATTGCAGGGTATTTCTCAGTAACCATGTCGATGTGATCACCAGACCCAGCTGGCCAGCAACATTCTTTGAGCTTATTGCTGGCAAACGGATAGATCCACACATCACCATTACATGTAACCACCTTCTGATCAAAAGGGCAACCGATGGGATACTTTCCATTTGCAGAGACACAGATGTTGATCTTGGAGAGCAATGTAGTTCTCCGCCAAAACGGTCCTCTTTGGACACACTCAACATGGGTTGATAAGCCGAGATTGGCCATGAGAGCGGTCTGGATGTTTCGGAGCTTGTAGCTGGTGGAAGTTGAGGGTACAATGCCGTTAACTTCAAAGACTTCGAGCAAGTTGGCACGTCTACTGATATTAAGCGCGGTTTGAAAGTAGTCATGTTGGCTGAGGCTTGAGCAATTGCCATACGTGCACCAGGTGTTCTTCCAGTTTTGTAGGCCGTTGTTGCATGGGCAGCTTAAGTCACTCCAGTATGAGTAGAGGTCAGTGATCAAATCATGCATCTGTATATGAATAGAATATTAATGGAGTTCATCAGTTCATGTTTGGCAAAAAAAAAAAAAACAAGAAGAAAACAATGTATTAAGTGAAAGCAAGTGGAAAAACTAGCACCTTATTAATAGAGAATCTGCATGATGGGTCGCAGTTCTTGACAAACTGTCCAGTTCCGCTGTCGTATGTCTTGATGTCATCAATCAAGAAATCCTCCGCTGGTGACCCTGTTGTTGGCATGCAGCATTGTCCTGACTCATAGAGTGTCCCTGGCCACTGCAAGCAAGCAGATTTGATGTCATTGTTACTTGTTAATGTTTTTCCACTTCGTTTGATGCTTTGATCTTGAAAAGAATGGTTATGATGATATATAATACCTTGAGAGTCACGTAAAGCAAATCAACGGCCGCTGTTGTCTTCACAGGGAAATACAGGCAGAGGATGCTGATGAACAATACAAGCATAGGGATAGTTTCTGATCTTGATTTGGCTGCCATTGTTTGTTTGATTGAAGGTTTATGTGGGATGAAGATGAAGATGAAGATGAAGATGTGGAGAATGAACTTATGAAGGCTTGTCTTTCTCGAGTGTCCGGGACAGTGGGGTAGTGCTGTGGCTCTGTTTCAACGCCATAAAGGCCGGTCTTTCTCCAGTGTCCGGGACAGTGGGGTAGTGCTTTGTGGCTCTGTTCCAACGCCATAACTCACCACGTTTATCACGAAAAATTAAAAACAAAATAAAAAAACTATTTTTATTTATTATTTATTTTTTTTGTAAAATAAGGATAAATGGTTTGTTTTTTTTGGAACGGATGACTTTGGATTTTCCAGATTTAGAAAAAGTGAAAAAACTTTCAACAGTGTTTTTTTTAAATAAAATCATTCATCCATGTAAACTGTCACATAGTATAAAAAATTTAATTTTAATATAATTTTATTTGATTTTTGGATTTAAGTTTTTTTTATTTAATGGCACCATTACCTCTTGGTGTTGGAGGTCAAGTAACCAGTAGTCCCCCACAATTACGATGTCATCACCTAAAAGGCTAAAACTGTATAATGAGTGAAAATGACATAAGTTCTGCACACATAAGGCGATTTCATTTTTCAACATTTCTTCTATTCTTGCTGTGTTTTTAGAAAAGATTAATAAATTTTAAAAAAAAATATTTATATATAATATAAATCAGTTTTTAAATAAATAATGATTTTGTCTGAGTTAATAATTAATGCTTTGGTAATAATTTTTTTTCAAATTTAGGAAATCGCATCCATAGAATAAAAAAAATATGTTTTTATTTTACAAAAGTTAAAAACCATAATTTTTTTTTTATATTTTTCCCTATTTATTATGGCTTTAACTGTTTGTCTTGTCAATTAATGAATAATGAATTTTCATAGTTCTGTGCATTATGAGCCAGAATTGATAGCCCTGTCGATTCTTGAAGTTTTGAAAGGTAAAACTTGGAGATGAACAAGATCTAACTGGTATTGTTTGGTGCTTGGTTTGTGAATGTTTGTACTGAATCATGAACTCAATGTTATAAATTACTAGCCTGAGTTGAAAATGGAAATTACGAGCCTCATTTGAACTTAATTGAAAATCTTTTAGAAGAAAAACTTTGCAATCAACGGGGTCTTCAAGCTTGGTTTTGTTTATAGAGCTGATGATGGTGTTTGGTTAGAGATGTTTTATATTGAGCCAAAGTGGAATTGTAGGAAGTCATTGGAAAATGTGATCATAAATATATATAATTTGAAAGAAATCATTACATAGGTACAATAGATGCAATTATTTCAAGATTAAAAAAAAATTTATGCCTCCCAGCTCATGGTCTATTTCATATTAGAGTTTTGGGAAAAAAAAAAAATTAACAAATTAATGATAAATATTTTCTAATTCTTTATATTGTGCGGGATTTCGAATTCAAAACCTTTTAAACATTTAAACACAAATAAAATAAAAAAATTATTTAATAAATTTAATATAAATAGAATAAAGAGGTGCACCACCATGCGAGGCCCTGGAGGGGAGAACGAGAGGTAATCCTCACACAGAACTCCCACAGGAGACTCTAAATATGAATTGTAAGCTGAGAGGTTCGAACTCAAGACCTCTCACTTACAACCATGGGTAGTTACCATTGGGCTAGGCCAAGGTTCCTCATACATAAATAATTAACTCCACTTATGTACACAACCCTGATAAATATTTAATTTATATCTTATAATAAAAAATCATACTAAATATTAATATGGTGCGTGCTTCCTCCAATATGTTCTTATTAATTAATTAAGTAATTACTTACTATTTGATATTTTTAGAAACCATTAACATTAACAAATCTTTCTCAAACAATTAATAATATTAAATAAATTCAACATTTAATTAGGGGAAAAAAATTTTGACCAGAGAGTTTGAGATAAGAATTTTGTGGTTGTCGGTTTGCGCACATGATTTCATCAATAGGAAAAGAATGAACATCACGTGTTGTACGACCACTTATTAAAAGTCTCAATTATTTATGTACTATCTTTTAGTCAAGTCTCCTTGCATGGTTAGGTTTCATTTGAATCAGAAAGTTAAATTATTGGTAAGTGTCTCCCCGGCCACTGAATGCAGATATCAGTGATGTGTTAATGTTCAAGCTAGTGTTTAAAATTTGTTAAATGTATGATTACGACAGGAGAGTTAAGAGGTTGAATTATGATTGGTGTGTATATATATATGAGCATAAATACTTTATAGATATTATATTCATAGCATAGTTATTTATGGATGTTTAACAAAACCGTTGGATCGAAGTTCATAACATAGTTATTTATGAATGTTTAGATGAACCGTTGGATTTCAATCCAACGGTTTGTTCATTATAGATTAATATGCTTATAAATAGTGCACAATGAAAAATAAGATGCACAGTATAACCCACCTTATTACTACCTGGACGTCCACAGAAACCCTTTTCTTTCTCTTTATATATATATATATACAATGACGACAAGCACCAAATCAAAAGACAGATAGGTACAGAGGTGCATCAGTTACGTTGATTTGGATGACCTTCTACGGATAAACCCATTTATCATACAATCATGAAGAGAAGGAACTTCAAAACTCCTATAAGGGAACTAGTGCAATGTGAGTTAAAATGCTCAAATTTAAGACCTTTCAAGCACACTATATAGTAGTTATTGCTAGATTACCCTAGGTTCCTTATGTTTGATATTTTGATTTATGATGAAATCCATGGTCATATTATTATTATTATTATTATTATTGTCATTATTTATTTATTTATTTTTACAAGAACCACAAGAGCGAATAATATCTTAGTATATTAGAAAAATCTTTAGTATTATAATATTTTGATTTTATTTAATATATATATATATATATTCTTACAAATATATCCCTCTCACGTACGAATGACTTTATTAAGATATAACAAACAATATTATCATGATCTTCTCTTATTTTTTTTATCATCAAAATTGATTTTTTGAATACATGATGTTTCAAAAAGATATAGTCTCCTTTTTAAAGGTGACAAGCGCATTTTTTTTTTTATTAATATAAACAGTATTGAACTGTACTTAAGCGACAAGTGCTTTTTTTTATAAATGTAAATAGTATGGAACAGTACTGGAACCCGGATATACAGTGTATATACAGTACAATATGAACAATATGGATAACAGTATGAACAGTACGGATGACAGTATTGCCGAAGGAGGAATTTGAACCCATGGCCTCCCCCTTTACACTTTGGTGTCATACTATTGGACTATCTCTTTGGTATGACCCTAGATCTAGTCTCCTTTAGTTTTTTCTTTGCAACTCTTTTTTTTTTCTTTTAGTCTTTTTTGTTTGCAAAATTAAGTTGAATTATCAAGCTGTCTTTAATAAGTTCTCTCTTATATTACATTTAGGAAAAATTATCTATTAGTCCTTGAAACTTTTCATTTATCCCAATAAGTCCCTCTGACCAAATTGTATACCCTGCAGTCCCTCCTTTTTAAAATCATTTCCATTTCGTCCCTACCATCATCTTTGTCCATTTATATTTTTGAAAAACCCCACTTTACCCTTTGCTTTTGGGAGCAAAATTTGGCGCCATGTCTTGTCAAGGCAGCATGTTGCTTGTACTTTGACATTCCTCAAAAGTCTTCTTCCTTACCTTTTGTCTTGCTGGAGAAGCTTGCATCTTCTTCATTTTATTTTCTTTTCTTCCTCCTTGGCCTTGGTTTTGGAGTGATTCTCCTCTTTTATCACCCATCTCTACTCACCATCTCTGTTCTTCGGCAGTGATCGCTAACTTCACAAAGCTCTATCCCAAAGAACGTGTGAAGGTATTCCTTAGATCCCCATCAAGATGCATATCTTGGTCTTAATGCAGGGTTCCTAGTATCACGTTCATCAGTCTTTCATCTATAGTGGTTTTTCTTAATGCAAGGTCTTTATGGACATGTTTTACAGAGTTGTAAAGTATAAAGGGGATGGTTATATGCTAGATTTCACTGTCTTGATTGGATGCCAAACATTATTTGAGGAGATATGCACATATTGGGCTCTCAAACCTCCTACAGTGCGAGTAAAGTATATAATGCCTGACGAGCACAAGACAATGTGCTCCATTAGCTCAGAGGATGACTTTCAGAACATGTGTAATGTTCATTGTATATTCAAAAAGACCGCGGTGAACATGATCATAGACACTATGAATGAAACAACGGTAGTCATATGTACTTCACCAATGTCACTGTAAATATCTTATTCTTTTTGGTTTTGCACTCATTTTTGTATAATGTGGCAAGGATTTGCATTATGTTTCATTTGCGCATATGTGGTCATTAATATTGTTTTGGATATAGTATTGTTTGTTTGGTATTAGTTTTATTTTGTAGCCATTAGTTTTTGTTATTGACGAAGCTTATTTGCCATCACTATTCAGTTTTAAATTGTTGTTGTTTATTTATTTTACTAACTATTTACCTAATGTATATAACAAGGGTACTAACATCGTAAAATACACTGGCAGTGACATATGGAGGAGGCATAACTATAAGCAATTCTTCACAAGATACAGAAGCTGGAAATTTCATGGTTGGGCAACGCTTTAAAAATGTACAAGAATTCAAGGATGCCGACCATCAACCGTAATTTCAACTTTAGGTTCATAAAAAATGATAAAGATAGAGTTACTGTCACATGTGCTGCCGAGTTATGTCAATGGCATGTCCACGCCTCAAGAGATAGCAACCTTCCCACATTTAGAATCAAAACAACCAAAATAGTCATACATGTGGTGGGGTTATCGGCACAACATCTCATCCGAGGGCTTCTAAAAAATGGGTTAGTAGGCAAGTAATAAGGAAATTACAAGATCGTCCTCTATACCGGGCTGTAGACATACAACGTGATATATTGCGTGACCATGGCATTTGATTACCATATAAACAAGCCTGGATGGGTAAAGAGGTGACAAAGGGAATTCTCCATGGAAGCAACATTGCAAGTTATGATCTGTTGATATGGTATGCAAGTAAGGTTTCCAAAACCAACCCAGGTAGCATCGTTATCATTGAGAGGGATGGAGAACGCTTTAAGCATGGTTTTTTTTAGTTTTCATACATGTCTTCAAGGTTTTAAGTGTGGTTGTAGACCCATGCTATTCCTCGATGGCATCCATTTGCTAGGTAGATATGATGGCATCCTACTAGGCGCAACTGCAAAGGATGGTAATGAAGGTCTATTTCATCTAGCTTTTGCTATTGTTGACAATGAAACTGATGATAACTGGACGTGGTCCATTTCCACTCTGGGTGATGCAATATATGGTCAAGATGACTACCACAAAATCATTACATTCATTTTACACCGTTCTAAAGGACTTTTTAATGCTATTGCCACAGTCTTCCCCTCTGTCTCACATGGGTACTATTTGCGACATCTCCTAGCAAACTTTTTGAAGGCTAATAGTCGCCTAGGGAAAGGATTAAAAGATGAGTGTTGGAGCTTGATTGTTAAGATTGCATATGCATGCACATCCTCGGAGTATGATGCAACTGTGGGTGCGTTGTCAGCGGCATCAACACAAGCCCATAATTAGTTATTTGAAAAGTTGGACATGATGCATTGGTGCAATTACTTGTTTAGAGGACAATGTAATTGGGGCGAGATGTATTCGAATGTGGCAGAGTCTTTCAATGCATGGATTAAGGAGGCATGACATCTACCTGTCTGTAACATGGTCGATGCGACAAGGTATGCATAGAAATAATTTAATTAGAATACTTTGCACAGTTGTCGTTCTATTTCAGTTGAATGTATTTACTTTCAAACATTCTTATGTAGTATCTAAATGTTTGAGTTTTGGCTTCACCATGTGGTTTTAAACCATAATGATTTTTAAATTTTTGATGAATAGTTTTTATTAATATTTTGTTAAATTATGCAAATTAATTTTATAGAATTTAAATTATATCTCATATTTTATTTAATTAAATCATATATAAATATCGTTTAAATTAATATTGTGAAAAATTATACAATATCCCTATACCAACATTTATAAATGACACTTAATTTGAAAATTAGATAAGATTAATAACTTTTACTAACATTTACAAATATCGACTTAAATTGGTATTCATATATAATTGATATTTTATTAAACCAATGTTTACAAAAAGTCAATATAAGTAATTTAAGAGACCTTTAACAAATGTTATTATATAACCTCTATAACAACAATTATAAATATTGCAATATTTCAAAATCAATGTGATAAAAACTTGTGGCGACATCTACAAATGTTGTAAAAAAATAAAAAAAAAGTGTTGCTTAAGCCATATACAAATGTTGGAATAAAATTCATATTGAGACTATTTACAAATGTTGGGAAAATATCACATTAAATGTTGGAATATATAGGTACCGAAGTTTCTTGGAAATGCCACAACAAAGTATACTGACTGTGGCAATTGTGACATATAATGTACATTTGTTACAAAAGTCGGTATAGAGTTATTCCGATGATTTTTTGTTATTTTACGACATATGTCAAACGTCACAAAAATTCTATTTTGTTGTAGTGTAAACGGGAAGTACATTTCATAAGTGGGGCAAAACTGGATTTTTAAATAAAATAAACTGAGACCGGGACTGAAAAATAAGTAAATTGGAAAAGAAGGTCAGACTGTAGAGGAAATTGAAATGTCAGAAAGACTGCAGGGAATATTTAAAAATTTACAAGGACTAATAAATAATTTTCTCCTTATTCTATCATGAAATTTATGGTCATATTAATAATATTTTAATATATTGGGAAAATCTTTAGTATTGTAATATTTTGGTTTTATTTAATATATACATATATAGATTAGAAATAGGCATGAGCTAACTTTTGGCCTGGCCAGACGAAACCCACTGGGTCACTTGACTTGTGGACCAGAACCAAAAACCTGTAACCGGGATACTGTAATAAATCTGCTTACGGATTGACCCATAATCTCATCAAACCTTAAGCAACAAGCTAACCACTCAACCCTTAAAGATAATAAAACTTAAAATATAAAAACAACTTTTAAAAATAACAAAAAAATAATTTTTCAATTTTCTTTGTAATCTATATATACTCCTCTTCATCGAATTATTTTATTTACGGCAATTATTATTAGCAAACATCTTAGAAAAAATGTTCATCCTTCAACATTGAATTCCATTATTTTATATTTATTAATCATCTCCATTATTGAAATTATTTAAAAGGAATAGAATTTTAATAGGTCCTAGTGATGTCTAATCGAGTTAATAAATTATTAGTGAATTGTTAACTCACTGTAACTGGTGCACCACCATATTTGCCTATCCCTTAATATCTTCTTGTGGGATAACGCTTATCGCCTTTTGTTAAAAACCAAACATTCCATTGATAAAACACCATCCCAGAATTTGAGATTATTATTATTATTATTATTATTATTGGTTAGTTTCCTTAAAAACTAATTGAATTGTGATGTGATTCAATGAAAAGTTTAGCTTTTATTTATGGTTGCGCCATCATAAAGGACTAATTAAATGAAATATTTAAATTATTATTATTTTTTAAATCAAGTTTGTATTAATTGATTTAATTTTAATCAAAATGATGCATTAGAAACTCAAGCATGATCAGCTTCCAACTTATGTAACTTTAGTTTCCATTTAATTTGAAGTTTAGTTTACTTCTCGTTTAATAGGCAAACTTTCTTAATTTTAGTATTATAATATATAACAAAATAAATATTAATTTTTCAATTCCTCCCTTAGCAGTACTGTTATTTGTACTGTTTATATACTATTCACCTGTGATTCTTATATTATTCTTGTATTATACATACGGACTCTAATATTGTTCGGTACTATTTATATTCATAAAAAAAACACTTATCACCTATTATTTTAAAAAAAAATTAGGTGGAATAGCTTAAGCTCATGTAAGTGGCACTTTTTCTTAGCAATCTTGACTAAAACTCCACTTTAGTATAATGTCCTTCTTAAAATATTTTCAAGAACTTATATATATATATATATATTTTTTATAAAGTGAGCAAGCTATGTTTATGGGTCATGTGCATTACAGGGACACAGAATTTATCATTTGTGCATTCGTTCACACTAACACTGTGGACACAAGATTGGGCCACATATCCACTCCTAAAATCAAGAACTTTTTTTTTGAATTATGGGTAATGAAAATACTAAAATACATTATTTGCTGTGGGTTCAATACCACTCACTACATACAAGGTCTTTGGTAAAAAAAATTATATATTAGAAAAATAAAATTTGAACACTGACACAATAACCTGGATGATAATACCCTATGCGGAATGTTGAGGAGCTGTCCAGAGAGAAATTTTGAGATTTATGTGCCATGAATAATAGTGCTGCGTCAATTCATTCCTTCTCATTTCTCTTATGGTTGGGGGTAACTTTTTTATTCCACTCTTGAGGAGTTAAGATAAGCATTCCATCAGTTTTAATTCCTGGTTAAGGTGGTTAGCTCTTTTTCTTATTTAAGATATCTAAATAATTCAATTGCAGATAGTTTATATATATATGGTTTCTTTGTTGACTGATAACTGATCCCAAAATTTTATTGGCATTGATCCTCATTCCAGTTCAGTTGGTGCAGGACTAAAGTCCATGCATAGATTTTGTGAGGATACTAGATTACAGTTATTTATCCATAATTTCACTAGAAGCGAATTGGACTGAGGGAGCAGCAAGTTTATCACATAGCAAGGTGTTTCTCAGTAGCCATCTTGATGAGGCCACCAGAACTAACGTAATCCTTGCGACATTTTTTGAGCTGCTTTCTGGTGAACGGATAGAACCACAGTTCACGGTCACATGTCTGCTTGATGTCAAAAGGGCAGTTGATGAAATTTTGGCCATCTGCAGAGACACAGAAGTTGATCTTAGAGAGCAATGTACTGTTTGAAGCCCCCTTTGTTATTGTGACGCACTCAACTTGTGTTGATAAGCCGAGATTGGCCATGAGAGCGATATAGATGTCTCCGAGCTTGTACGAGTCGGAAGATGAGGGTACAATGCCATTAACTTGGAAGACTTCGAGCAAGTTAGCACTTGCAGTCAGATTGAGCGCGGTCATGATGTAGCTTGTTTGGTTGAGTTCTGAGCATCGGCCGTAATTGCACCAGGTTTTCTTCCAGTTAGTAAAGCCGTCGTTGCATGGGCAGCTCAAGTTACACCAGTTTGAGTAGAGGTCAGGGATTAAAGACGACATCTATGAAGAGAATGGAGTTCCATCAGTTCATGGTTGGCAAAAGAAGAAAACAATATGTATTTAAATTAAACATAGCTAATTTTTTTTAATTCAACACTTTTTGTTATAGAGAAACAAGCAGTGGAAACAATCAGTGACATGAGTATGACCGGAACCTGATTAATAGAGAAACTGCATTTTGGCTTGCTGTTCTGGATGATCTGTCCATATTGGTCCATTGTCTTCAGGTCTTCAATCAAGAAATCGATAGCTGGTTTCCCTTTTGTTGGCATGCAGCATTTTCCTGTGCGACAGAGTGTCCCCGGCCACTGCAATAAGCAGATTAATTTGATGTGATTGTTAGTGTTTTTCACATTGTTTGATGCTCAAAATCTTCAAAATTAGGATGATATCATGATACCACGAGAGTTAAGTAGAGGAGATCGACGGCTGCACCCGACTCTGCCACTACTGCCGTTGTTGTCACTGGGAAATATAGGCAGAGAATGCCAATGAATAATGCAAGCAGAGAGATAGTTTTTGATCTTGATTTCGCTGCCATTGTTTGTTTCATTTAAGGTTTATGTGGAGATGAAGATGAAGATGAAGATGAAGAATGAATCCCTTATTATAGGGACTGAAGGTGGGGTCTGGTGCTTTGCTGCTCTGCTTTTCAATGCCATATTGCATCACATTTTTAAATGGCTTTCATGCTTTTCTTGTTTATTGATCATGAAATAATGAATTATGTCCTCTTAGTTTGTTGTGCGGATTATGAGTCTGAATTGATATCGCTGTCCATGCTTGAAATGTTTAAGATGAACAAGATCAAGCTGGTTTTGTTTCAAGCTTAGTTTGTGGATGTTAGTACTGAATTATGAGAAAAATGTCATGAATTAATTAGGAGCCCTCCATTGAGATCTCTGAAGTTAATTGAAAATTTAAAAAAAAGATTAAGAGCCCAATTTGAAGTTAATTGAAAAATCTTTGCACAACGTGAAATTATAGCAAGACATTAAATATGTGATCATAAAACTAAATTATAAAAATTTAAAAGAAATCATTACATATGTCCAATGGATGCTGTACAATATTCTGAGACAAAAAAAAATCATACCAAATCTTAATATGGTGTTTGCTTCCTCCCATATACTTTAATAATGAATTAATTAAAATATTGTTTACAAAATCATCAATCGTTAACAAATATTTCTCAAACAATTAATAATATTAATTAAATAATTTTTTTACAATAAATTTAATTCAACTTTATATTCCAATAATATAAATAATTTAATTCTAAACAAAGACAAAAAAGAAAATTAAAAAAAAACCTGACAGGATAGTTTGAAATAAGAATTTGTGGTAGTTGGTATACATTTATTGTGGTGGTTGGTATATTAAAAAAGACTCTACGCAAGAGCTAGATTCTAGAGATAAGAATTTTGTGGCGGTAGTTTGCCCACATAATTCATGACCCACGAAAAGGTTGAACATCACGTGTTGTACGATGTCTTGTAGTTTTAAACTTTTAATTATTTATGTACGGTTTGCAACACGTGCGTCCTTTGCATGTTTCAGGTTTCATTCGAATCATGATAAAACAAAAACTTTATCCCAAAAAATAAAAAATAAAACAGTAACCAGAAATTCAAGACGCTAAGCGACATCCACACACGGTTTTCAAAAAAATAGAAGAGTATAGTGATACATCCGTCATGGTAGCTTAACAATAGGGATGACAATAATCCCTAAATTTGACTGGACCCGAGTTTAACAAGTAAAATCCAGTTTAACCGGATTTTGGGTGGGGTTTGAGTAAATCCCAACTAATATAAAGCGGGTACGAGTGCAGGTATTGGAGTCCTGATACCCAACACGAACCCGAACCCGATCTCGACCCGAAATTCAATTAACAAATATACTCAATTATATATATTCAATGTTTTTGTTAGGTTTTTTTTTTTAAATTCTCACTCTATGGTGTTGAATTTGTCTATTTTGTGTTGTTTTGAATGTTTATTTTCAATTCTTACTCTATGGTGTTCATTCAAACAAAAAAAACTATGCTTTTGGATTGATATTTTTAATTTTTTACTTTGTATTTTAATTTTATTTTAAATATTTTTAAATAGTGTCATGACGGGGCGGAGATCCCCGCGGGTACCTGATTACCCGTCGGGTGCGGGTGTGGGTTAGGGTTTTGAAAACCAATCGGGTTCGAGTATAGGGGTGGGTTAGTAGGTGCGGGTACAGGTATGGTAAAACCCTCACCAGACCCGACCCGTTGCCATCCCTAGGCAAGTTAACACCCGAGGCAATAACGGTCTTTCACATGCATTCAAGATGATGATATATCATAAATCATAACCCTACAACGGTAAATCCCCTTTGCTTCAACCCGGAGAGATAAAGAATACAGCTCCTCTCACAAAAGACCTAGTAAACAATTGGTGAACATTAGTGTACAGTGTTTATACAATAATTTTACACTAGTCCCTCTAATTTTCCAAACTTACCCTTTTAGTCCTTTTACTTTGAACTGTAATCTTTCCGTCCTTCTACAATTTAATTTAGTCATGTTAGTCTCCCTAAAACCTAAACCCTAACCCTAAACAATAAAAAAGAAGGATTGACATGATTTATTTAAACATAGTCGAGGGACTCAAAGGTTACAATTTAAAATGAAGGACTAAGGTCACTTTGAAAAAGTAGGTGAACTATTTAGAGAATTATACCTTTTGATTTATCATGAAATCTATGATGTTAGTGATAATGTTTTAGCATTTTAGGAAAATCTATAGTATTTTATTATTTGGATCTAATACTCTAAATAGTCCCTATGCTTTTCCAAACTTACTCTTTTAGTCCCTATATTATTTTAATTGAACCATGTTAATCCCCTAAAACCCTAAAACTTAACCCAACACGTCAAGAAAGGGACTGACATGGATCATTTAAAATAGTAAAAAGATTAAAAGCTTACAGTATAAAGTAGAGTGACTAAAAAGATAAATTTAAAAATTAAAGACTATTTAAAAATTAAGGACTATTCAAAGAATGATACCTAATATTTTATTTATATATATATATATATTCTTTCTTAAAAAATAAAAATAGATAAATCATATTAATTAAAACAAGAGGAGGAGTATAATGAATTTCAAAAAATAAGTGAGATAACAAAAGTGCTACAAAGATGTCTAAAACACTAACTAGGTACAAATATGACTACAACATAAAAAATTAGTATCAAAACATAGGGGTCCACCAGGAGTGTAAGAGAAAAATGCTTACTACAACAACCCTAGGGATGGAGAGAGATTCCCCACGATAACTAAGAGAAGAGATAAAAGAAATACCTCTCACAAATGATTTTATGTTCATTTAACCAACAAAGCCATCGATTATCTTTTTCTATCCTCAAAATTGATTTTTTGAATATATAATGTTTGAAGAGATCAAGACTGTTTTCAAAGGTGAAAATCAAGGTGAAAATGAAAAGGATGGATTTAAATGAGATGATTATCTAGCTAAAGACCTCTTGATCTATTAGAACCGGGTCTTTTTACATAGGGTGTTCGTCTCCTGATGAGAAAATTTTAATATCAGCTTACACAAAGTAATGACACATATATTGAAATAGTAATTTTATGTCTATGAATACTCCAAACATAAGGTTTGTCCACATTTTATCACAAAAAAAAATAATAAAATAAAAAGTTAATCTTGTCACCCACGTCACAATTATGTAACTTTGAGTTTTTTATCCTACTGAGATATCTTAGTATTTAAATATATTTTGTGGTTATATGTTTAAGTAGTCTTATTATAATTTTGAATATTTTATATATTAAATAATATTACATTGTTAACAACAGCCAAGTCTAGAAACAATTATTGCTCTATAAATAATTGAATATCAAAATATGATCAATTATATGTTTTTTTTAACGTACTTATTATCAATATATATACTGGCACATTTTAAAAATGAGATAATATATATATTACAGAGTGACTTCATAATTAATATGAATATGAATATCTAAATCTAGATCTCTCCTTGGAGACTTAAGCATTTTATTGAATTTAATCTAATAATATATTTGGTTTTTATATATGTAAACCTAATATGTGACTTGAGTTGAATCCTAATCTAGTTTTTAGGGTAATTATTTTGGGTGAATACTAAACTTTGTCCATATATCATTTTGAGCATACAATTTCAATTTGTACCAAAATGAGCACCTAGTATCTATTTCATTTCAACAGGAGGGCTTGTGGGGCGGCTTTCATATATTAATGCTCATTTATTCCTTGTGATGGTGCAATATCATGATGCAAAAGCTAACTTTTCAAGTTAATCACATGTGCAATTCAATTACTAGCTTTTAAGGCTCTCAACGACTCAACCAACCAATAACAAAAAATCTTAATCAAATTCTCTTGTATTGGTTTATTTTTTATGTTAAAAAGTAAAAAAAAAAAAAAAGCTTCAATGCTTTTTCCAATGGGATGTTTGGATTTGTTAAGTGTTTTAAATATTGGTTGAAGCAAACTGAAAAATGTGGCCCCACTGACTAGGACTACTTCAGAATTTCATGAAATCGTTAATCACCTCCTTTAACTCCTTAAGACAACATCAGATCAGAGCATGGAAGACAAGATTAATCAAAGAAACAAGAAAACAAGGGAATGCTCAACCAAATTAGAATAGATACTAAATAAATACACGCGGCACTTTCATCTATGGCATAGGAATTTTCTAGACATAAAATTTAATGCCTGCAAAGTTGCAACATTAGTTGAGAAAAAAAAATCTTCTCATTTATAATTAACTAGAAGCTAGTAAATGGTTAAAATCATTCTTTGGATTTATACAAACAGTGGGGGCGCTGGGCACAAGCATTTTAACCTGATCCACACTCCATTTTTTGGTGTTATTAAGAAAAATAAATAAATAAAAAGAAAGTCATTAGTTTTTTTTTTAAATTATTTTTAAAAAATAAAGTAATTAAAATAATTTCTAAGACATCAGAATAATTTTAGAACAACTCAAAATAACTCAAAACAACTTAAAAAAAATGAAAGGTTTGTTTTAAAAAAAAAAAATTAATTCATTTACCTATGGAATTAAGTTGCTTACACATCTTGTTGGATATGACAAAACTCGCATAGTTCTCTTACCTGGGATCTGAATTTTCACCTACTTGTCTATTCGTCAGCATCAGATTTTGACTCTTACTTAGATCTGGAGGCCGTTGTTATACTCATCTTGTCATTAGTAAAGAAGAAGGCACTAGCTTCCGGGCTTCCCATCTCTGTTTTTTTATTTTTAAACTAGCATCCCCAATCATCAATGCAAATTAAGAATAACTAGAATAAATAAAATGGCTTAAAATGCAGAATAATTGGATAAAATGGGGTGTATATAGATTGAGGAAAAAAGTGGAAAATAATTTTTCATTTCTTAAAACATATTTTTATTTTTTAGTTCTTAGCAATTAAAAAACAACTTTGGCTTAGAGGTTAGGGGCTCATGGGTCTAAATTCTTATGGAGGGGAAAGGAAAAAAAAGAGAACCGATAATATGATTTACAAATTATCCCTTGTCATAAACTGAGGTTATGTAACAATTAATTAAAAAATTAAGAGTTTTATAGTATTTTAAAAGTTACACAATTTTGGGTAGGTAATCTAAATGGTCCCTTACTTTTTCCTGGTGTTTTTATTTTGGTCACTTACCTTTTGACAGTTATAATTTGGTTCCCTATTTTTAATTTTTGTTACAATTTGATCATCCAAAGATACACACCGATCATACTTCACTAGCTGTGAGAAAAAAATTGTCATATAGTATACCATATGTGATCACCGTTAACTGTGTGTATGTTTGGGTGACCAAATTGTAGCAAAAACTAAAAGTAGGGGACCAAATCGTAACTGTTTAAAACTGGGTGACCAAAATAGAAACACATGAAAAGACAGACCATTTAGATTGTTTATCCTAAAATTTATAGGAGGTTCTCTCTCTTTTAGGCACTCCAAATTAGGGACTAAAAAAAGTGAGATTTGAATAATTTTGGATTATCAGAGTTCACTTCTTTTGTTTTTTTTTTTTATTAAATTAAAAATATTTATCCAAACAAAAGTAGGATCTAAGACAAGCCCTCCATCCAAACACAAGTTTCCCAACAAAAAAACGCTCCCCATGCCTACTCTTTGAAAAAGCACTATTTTTCTTTGGTTAGGTATCTTTCTCCTTTTTCAAAGACATCATAAGATTTAGGGTATGTTTGTTTGGATGTATTTTAAAGTGCAGTGAGTTTTGAATTACAGTGTAACTGTAAATCCTGAGATTTAAAAATCAGGAGACTCAAAACTAGTGTTTGGTTGGCTGTATTTGAAGATGCTGGATTTCAAAATTTTGTATTTGTTTGGAAGGATTTTTAAATCTGGATTTTGAAAGCATGTGTTTGGTTGGATGTATTTCTAGTATAATGAATAATCATTAAATTTGATTAATTGTAAGATACACAAATAGAAATTATTAACAATAACAAATTTCATGAAAAAGTATTTTTTAATATTTATTGATTTTTTATGTTATCTATCAAATTTTGGTAACACATTGTTATTAATATTAATAACAAATTTTGTTAAACCCATAGGGTAATGATTTGTGTTATTTAAATATATTATTAATATAAATAAAAACCATCTTGGCTCATTGTCAAACAAATATATATTATTAATCTAGGCTACATCACTAAAGGGTCTTTGAATTTAGCTTGTGATTGTTGTCTCAAGCTTCTTTGACACCATCTCTTCCAAGTAGCAGTTTGAGAATTTAGTGATGTAGCCTAGATTAATAATATATATTTGTTTGACAATGAGCCAAGATGGTTTTTATTTATATTAATAATATATTTAAATAACACAAAAAAAAAAAAAATCATTACCCTATGGGTTTAACAAAATTTGTTATTAATATTAATAACAATGTGTTACCAAAATTTGATAGATAACATAAAAAATCAATAAATATTAAAAAATACTTTTTCATGAAATTTGTTATTGTTAATAATTTCTATTTGTGTATCTTACAATTAATCAAATTTAATGATTATTCATTATACTAGAAATACATCCAACCAAACACATGCTTTCAAAATCCAGATTTAAAAATCCTTCCAAACAAATACAAAATTTTGAAATCCAGCATCTTCAAATACAGCCAACCAAACACTAGTTTTGAGTCTCCTGATTTTTAAATCTCAGGATTTACAGTTACACTGTAATTCAAAACTCACTGCACTTTAAAATACATCCAAACAAACATACCCTTAGTGGAACCCATATCACCAGATGAAAAGCTTTAGGTAAAAATTTATATATTAAAAAAATAAAATTTGATCACTGACACAATAACCTGATGATAATATCCTATGCGGAATTAATGTTGAGGAGCTGTCCAGAGGGAGATTTCGAGATTTCGAGATTTATGTGCCATGAATAATAATAGTGCAATGAAAATTCATTCGGTTCTCTTATGGTTGTGGGGCACTTTTTTAAGGCAGTCTTGAGGAGTTAAGATCATAAGCACTACATTAATTTTAATTCCTGATTCAGGTGGCTAGCTCTTTTTTTGGTTGTGTAAGATATTTAAATTATTCAATTGCAGATAGTTATGGTTTCTTTGTTGACAGATAACTACTGATCCCAAAATTTTATTGCCATTGATCCTCATTCAACTTCAGTTGGTGCAGGATTACAGTCCATTCATAGATTTTTTGAGGATACTAGATTACATTTATTTAGTCATAATTTCACTAGAAGCGGAATGGACTGCTAGCTGGAGCAGCAAATCTATCACATAGGAAGGTGCTTCGCAGTAGGCATCTTGATGAGGTCACCAGAGCCAACGTAATCGTAGTCACATTCAGTATTGAGCTGGTTAATGTAGAAGGGATAGAACCACAGTTCAGAGTCACATGTCTGCTTGATGTCGAAAGGGCAGTCGATAAAACTCAGGCCATCTGTAGAGATACAGAAACTGATCTTAGAGAGCAACGAAGCCCCGTCTGTTTTTGTGACGCACTCAACATGAGCCGATAAGCTGAGATTGGCCAGAGCGGTATTGATCTCTGTGAGCTTGTAGGAGGCAGAAGATGAGGGTACAATGCTTTTAACTTGAAAGGCATTGAGCAAGTTGGCTTTTGCAGTCATATTGAACGCAGCTATGAAGTAGTCTGTTTGGTTGAGTTGTGAGCATTGACCGTACGCGCACCAGGTGTTGTTCCAGTTAGCGAAGCCGTTGTTGCATGGGCAGCTCAAGTTACACCAGTTTGAGTAGAGGTCAGGGATTAAAGACGGCATCTATGAAGAGAATGGAATTCCATCAGTTCATGGTTGGCAAAACAAGAAAACAATTAATGTATTTAAATTAAACATAACTAAATTTTTAATTCAACACTTTTTTTTTTTTATTATAGAGAAACAAGAAGTGGAAAAGCTCAGTGACATGAGTATGACCGGGTCCTTATTAACAGAGAATCTGCATGTTGAGTTGCAGTCCTGGACGATCTGTCCAGTTTGGTCTAATGTCTTCAGGTCTTCAATCAAGAAATCGTTACTTGGTTCCCCTGTTGTTGGCATGCAGCATTGTCCTGAGTAACAGAATGTCCCCGGCCACTACAATAAGCAGATTAATTTGATGTTATTGTTAGTGTTTTTCACATTGTTTGATGCTCAAAATCTTTAAAAGAAGGGGATGATATCATGATACCACGAGAGTCAAGTAGAGGAGATCGACGGCTGCACCTGACTTTTCCACTAGAGGAAGTACTGCCGCTGTTGTCACCGGGAAATATAGGCAGAGAATGCCAATGAATAATGCAAGCAGAGAGATAGTTTTTGGTCTTGATTTTGCTGCCATTGTTTGTTTGATTGATGGTTTATGTGGGAGATGAAGATGAAGATGCGGAGAAGGCTTGCCTTTTTATAATATCAGAAGAGTGGGGTCTGGTTGTGCTCTGGTACTCTTGTTTTTCATTAGCATATTTCATCACAATTTTAAATGGCTTTCATGCGTATCTTGTTTATTGATGAAATAATGAATTATGTTCTCTTAATTAGAGGAACCAAGGCATAACCTAGTGGTTTTCTGCTTAGTTTGTGTTTGGGAGATCTCGAGTTCGAAACCTCTTGAGCACAATGCAAAAAAATAATAATAAAAAAGTGCTTATCGCCAATTTGTCAAAAACAAAAAATATTCTCTTAATTAGTTATGTGGATTATGAGACTGAATTAATACCTATGTTGATACTTGAAATTTTTAAGATGAACAAGATCAAGTTGGTTTTGTTTTAAGCTTAGTTTGTGGATATCAATACTGAATTATGAGAAAAATGTTATGAATTAATTAGGAGCCCTCCTTTAATAAAAATTAGGAGCCCTCCGTTGAGATCTCTAAAGTTAATTGAAAATTTGAAAAGAAGACTAAGGCCCCAATTTGAAGTTAATTGAAAAAACTTAGCACAAAGTGGAATTGTAGCAATACATTAAATATGTGATCATAAAATTAAATTATAAAAATTTTAAAAAAATTATTAGATATGTTCAATGGATGCAGTACAATATTATGAGACAAAAAAAAATATACTAAATCCCAATATGGTGTTTGCTTCATCAATAATTAACAAATATTTCTCAAACCATTAATAATATTAATTAAATAAAATTTTTTAGAATAAATTCAACTTTATATCCCAATAATATAAATACTCTCATTCAAAGCAAGGCAAAAACATAAAAAATAAAAATAAAAAAAAGTGAATTTGTGGTGGTTGGTATACATAAATCTATTCTTAAACTTAATATTTTTTTTTTTTAAAAAAAAAAACTCGACCAGAGAGCTAGAGATAAGAATTTTGTGGCGATAGTTTGCACACATAATTCATGACCAACGAAAAGGTCGAACATCACGTGTTGTACGATGTCTTGTAGTTCTAATTATTTGTGTACGGTTTTGCGAGACATGCTTCTCTGCATTGCCAGGTTTCATTTGAATAAAGAAAAAACAGTAACCAGAAATTCAAGCATGGTAATCTCCACGTGACGATTTGTAAGATTTAAATTTAAATTTGTGATGAGCGTCCCCGGCCATTGAATGCAGATACCAGTACCGGTTAGACATGGGCGCAGGCCGTCCGGAAATTCGGCCCGGCCTGGCCCGGAACCAGTCCGCCGGTTCATTGACCCATAACCGGCCTGTAGTGTAGACGGGCCGGTTAGGGGTTGAGATTTTCACAACCCGTGACCCCGCGGGTTGACCCACCGGGTTGGACCCGGCAGGCCGGGCCCGTGCCTAACCGGGTTAGGTTTTTTTTAATATTATTGTTAATTATTATTATTTTTTAACTAAGTGCAACATGGGTTTATTATTATTAATGACAACAAAAACAAACCATTTGAGCTACAATTTATTTTTGACATTCATTAGAAAATTATATATAGATAGATGTAGGATATGGATCAAAATATTTTACATATATATTTAATTTATAAAAAATTAAGAGACCATATAATAAATTAAAAAACTATATAAATCAATCTGTAAAATATCAAAGTATCAAACAATAAATTTTCATAAATATTTTTCTTTAAAAATAATTATTTTCTCAATCGTCTTTTGGCTCATAAGCACTAAGTCCCTACACATGCACTCTTAAATTCTCTTAAATAGGGGCACTCTTATTTGTCACATATATATTAGATTATTTTGTTTCAATTTACAAAATAAAAAATAAAATTACAAAAAATTGTTTTTAAATTATGTATATTAATTTATAAAAAAATATATTAGTAAAAAAGGAATATCTTTGAATAATGGTTAACACCATATTATTTTGATTAGTAACTTTTTTTCAATGACAACATGATGCCCTATAGTTAAAGACCAAATTGAAATCTAGAGGCAACCTAAACTATAATAAGTAAATAAGTTGATGATAACTTTAATTTAAAATAAGAATATTACTTGATATGTAATTTTTGTTGAACTTAAAAAGATGTGCTAATAATTTAATTTGATAGATAAACAAATTAAAATGTAACTTATTTTATCCTTTTTGAAATTATTTTGATATTTCTTAAAATTTTTAAAGTTATTATAAATTATTTTAAATTTTTTGTTGTTTGGAATTAAATTAAGAAAAAATATTTGCAGCTTCTTTATATTTATTTATGGTTTATATTTAAACAAGAAAGATATGCAGATAATCTCCATGGTGGTGGTCCTTGGTTCGAATCTCATCCGTGGCATCATTTTTGAAAGTTTATCCATTTAATTTGTAAATAAAATATTGTAATTTAATAATAAAGTATTATTTAACCTAATAAAAATGGTACAAACGGGCCGGGTCTGGTTCATTCTTTGAGTGAACCGGACCCGGCGGTTCTGCTGGGTCAACCCGGCCCAGCTGGCCTTTTCTGTAGCATGGGCCGGTTCCGGGTCCAGTTTTCACTGAATCGGACCCGGCAGGTCGGGCCCGGTTAACCGGCCCGTGCCCACCTCTAGTACCGGTTGTGTTAATGTTTAAGTTTGTGTTTAATACTTGTTTAATCATGTGATTTCTATAGGTGAGTGAAGAGGTCAAAATATGGGTGGAATTTTTTATTTTTTTATTTTTTACAAAGAGGATCAACACCGCCTAATAAGGGGTTATCAAAGACATACGAAATGTAATAATGCACTAATTATGGTGGTTTACCATATGTGCCCAAAAGAATGTATCATAAACCATAACCCCAAAATGATCAAATCTACTTCTCTTGCAAGCCACAAGAGTAGAGATGGCAAAGGATCGGGGCGGGTGCGGGTATTGTCATACCCGCACCCGCACCAGCTACACCGCCCCCATACCCGAACTTGAACCTTAACCCGACTGATCTTCAAAACCTCAACTCACACCCGCATCCGACGGGTAATATGGTACCTGTGAGAATACCTAACCCGCCGTGACTCTATTTAAAAATATTTAAAATAAAATTAATATACCAAGTAAAAATTAAAAATGTTAATCCAAAATCATAGTTTTTTTTGTTTGAATGAACACCATAGAATAGCAATTGAAAATAGACATTCAATGCAACACAAAATAGAAAAATTCAACACCATAGAGTAGGAATTTAATAAACTCTAACAAAAAAAGAAATTGAATATATATAATTTGGTATATTTGTTAATTGAATTTCGGGTCGAGTTTGGGTTCGGGTATGGTATCAGGATTTCTATACCCGCACCCACATCTGTTTTATATCCGGTTTTACCCAAATCCGACTTGAAACTCCGTCAAACCAGATTTCCCCTATTAAATTCGGGTCAGACCTGGTCAGATTTGGGTATTATTGCCAATAATACAAAAGAAACCTTGTAAACAGTTGATGAACATTGTTACGAAGTATTTATATAATTTTTTAACACTATTGCATACTACCACAGCTCCACTCACGCACCATTAACGTGACTTTCTCACTGGACCATGCAGTGGTTGCCTAATTGATATTTTGAATTATAATGAAATCTATGGTCTTATTTATAATGTTTTAATATTTTAAGAAAATCTTTACTATCATAATATCTTGTTTTTATAATATACACATATAAATACATGTTCTTTCATATAAAAAATATAAACTATATTAATTAAAAACAAAAGGAGTATAGGAACTACAGAAACAAGTGAGACAAAAACAAAGCTACAAAAATGTCTTGAATACTGACTAGGTACAAATATGATTACACCAATATAAGAGATTAGGAGAGGAATAAAGAGGTCCACTAGAAGCGAAAGAGAAAAATACTTATCACGATAGCTAGGAGCAGTGGTGGAGCTACATGCATTTTTTGTGAAGTCCATTGACCCTACAAAAATTTAAAAAATATCAACAACAATTATAATATGCATTTTTTGGTTTGGCAATTATAATTGTTGTTGATATTTTTTAATGTTACAGTTCTAATGTTAAAAGTTTTAAAGGACCTAGATGCTAGGTTTGGCAATTTTTTGGTTTCCTTTTTATTTTTATTTTCTTTGATATGTTTGAAAATCTAAACGGAAGACTATGTTTTTACTTCTTCACTTGTGAAAGATTTTTGCCTAACTAGACGAATAGGATCACCATTGCACTAATTCTTTTTTTATTTTAAAATTAAAATCCTAAAAAAGTAAAAAAAGTTGGGCTACATAAAAAAAATTAATTAAACACTAAAATTATTTTTAAACTTCAGTTGCTTGTGATAATTTTTTAAATATACATTCTTTAATATAATTTCTTTGTTTGGGTGGATTTCAATTGATTTTTTATATTGTTTTAATTATGACTGTTAAATAATATATATATATATATATATATATGATTCATTTTATATTATAGATGATAATATTATATTTGTTTATTGACTCCATTTTATAAATTTTTTAGCTCAGCCACTAAGGGAAAAGATAAAAGCCATGCTCTCACAGGAAAAATTATGCCCAAAAACCCAAATTGAATATCGAAGAGTTGACATATTCAATTTAAATTGGGACACAACATTGTGTTGGATACGATTGATTTTTGCTATGTGGGATATTGGTAAATAAAAAAATTATAAGTAAAACAAAACTTTATATTAAATGTAAGAGAACTTGATCCTGAAGACGAGGAGAGACAAAACCTGATACAATCGTCTTCAATTACAAGGCATCACCACTTTATAAATCTAGCAAACTGAATTATATGTCTTCAATTGCAAGGCATCACCACTTTACAAATCTAGCAAACTGAATTATATGAGCTCTATCATACGAAACTTAGGCTTTCGATGAGAGAGTAGGTGAAAAGAAATAAGTGAAGTGTGTTTTTCTCCTCTAGAATTGTTTTTTTTTTATTGTATTGTATTTTTCGTATGCCTTATATATTTAAAGTTGAAGATTGAAACCCTTTATATAGCCTTGAAGACAAACCTTTGGAATTCAAAAAGTTTGAGACCTTTTAAATTCTATGAAATTGAAAAACTCTTCAAATTCTAACTTAATTTTAGAATTCTAAAAGTTAAAAACCTTTTAAATTCTATGAAGTTGGAAAACTCTTCAAATTCCAAAACCATTGGAATTCTTAAAGCCAAAGTCTTTTCAATTTCTAAAACACCGATTCTTACAAACATAAATCAACCATTTAAATTCCATTCAAAATTAATTTTCCAACACATTGCTATGGATCCTGGTTGGAAAATATCACAGACATTCCAAAGATGCTAACACTCAAAGCGAGATTTACTTTGTTAATTGCTTTAATGCTCTATCTGATTGCTACCTTTTGCAGATGTATCTTGGATTCCTAGTAATTAGATTGATGGAGCGGGTTGCATCAAAGTGAATACTCATAGAAAAATTACTGTTGCATGATATGACAGAATTGAAGCCAATTCCATAGTAAAAGCTGACCTCTGTGCTGCAGAAATTGGTCTCAAGATTGCTGGCAAATGGAATGTAAATATTAGTACCATTTTCACAGATTGCAGAGGTTTTAAATAGGCTCTTGATAATGAAAGATGCGATAATACTTGGAGATTCAGACAAAGGCTTGCAAATTTGAGACTCAATTATATGTTAGACAACAGAAATATTATTGTCATACCTCGGGACTTGAAAGAGATTGCTGATAGGTTAGCCAGTCAAGGAAGGCACTCTCACACTATTTCCCTATTCTTTCCAGGTTTAGATCTCGGTGGCTCATGAAAAGAATTAAAAAAAAATTCAGGTTTCCATTTTTAAGCGTTGTATTTTCTTCTTTGATGTTTAGCAGTTGCTTTGTTCTAACTTATCTTTTGTATCTTCTTTGTTTCTTTTAATAAAATAGTTACAAAATAGCTCTTCCGTTTCCAAAAGATATACCTCTCACCCATGGCTTTATAGTCATGTAACCAACAAAACCGTTCTTATCTTCTTTTATCTTTTTTTGTCCTCAAAATTGATTTTTGAACATATGATGTTTGAAAGAGATCAAATCTGTTTTCAAGTGTGAAAGTGAAGGTGAAAATGGAAAGGAGGGATTTGAATGAGATGATCATCTCGCCAACGAACTCGTAATCTATTTGAACCAAGTTTTTTACGTAGATTGTTTGTCTCTTATTAAGGGAATTTAAATCCCAGCTTACACAAGATGAGAATACATATGTTGAAATACTAATTTCACGTCTATGCACACACACCAAACATGTGGTTTGTCCATGTTTCATAAAAACAAAAAACAAAAATCACACATTGATTTCACAATTATATAACTTAAGTCTTTTATCCTACTAAGATATTTTAGTATTTAATTAAATATATTTTGTGGTTCTATTTTTAAGTAGTTTTATTATTATTTTGAATTTTTATATTAAATATATTACACTGTTTACAACAGCCAAGAAATAATTATTGCTCTATGAATTATTAAATATCAAAATATGATCAATTATTTGTTTTTTAACGGGCTTAGTATAAATATACTTACATTTAAAAAATAAAATGGTATATTACAGTGACTTCATAAATATGAATATGAATATGTAAAATATCTCTTCTTGGATATTTAACCATTTTATTGAATTTAATTTAATAATATTGTTAGTTCCGGTGGGATAGGAGTGTGACAGATATTCTCTCAACACACAACAAACATGCAAGAGGGAAAAAAGACACAAAAAAATGATTACCCAGTTCGGCACAATCTTACCTACATCTGAGTATGTAGCCCGGAGAAAATAATCCACTAAAAGAGGTAAAGAAATGAAGAGTACAACACACTCTCTCACTCACACGATAACAAAGAAAACTCTCTCAAGATTGCCCGACATCCCTATGTCCCAACAAAACTTTCTTTTTTAGATTTTTATGCTGCTTCCTAACTTAAATACTTTCCAAAGTCAGATGTTGCAACACCAGTTACAACCGAACTTACAACACAGCCCACCTTGCTGAACCTATTTGAGTTCTATCCCAGTAGCAACTGAACTTGCGACACCTTGACTCTTCCAGAGCTCCTCCGTTCTACAACTGCTTTCTTCCTCACGTCATCTCAGCAAGTCCCTCTCCTGAGGGTCACACCTACCATGGCGCGAAACCATCTCACCAAAGATCCCGATTTTCTTTCCAAACTTGGTCCAAGTTTGGTCTTCACACAATCCTCAAACTTGATCTCCATTCTTCCAAGTTTGGATCTCCAATATATTATTACTAAACTTGATCTCCTCTTATCCAAGTTTAGCCTTCGATATCTTCCAAGCATGATCTTCAATCATCTAAGCTTGGGTCTTTAATCTTCAATCAAATTTCACCATATATGTCTTGTATCTTTAAATAGTTCTGCCCATAAATAGCCTTCATATCAACTTATGCTTCATGCAATCTTCATGATGATCTTGCCAATCAATAAATTATCTCTCTTTTAGAAATAAATCTCTCATGAAAAGAGTTTACCAAATATATAATTTATCATCTTGGATCTTACCAAAGATAGATAAAATCATATCTAAGATAAACTTGCTCTTCAAAAGAGATCATTTTACCTTGGTGCTCATGCTTTCCTCAAATGAATCTTTTTGAGAGAAATATTCCAATCATAGTCTCCTACCAAGATCTTCTACCCACATCACCAAATGCTTTTGCCATTTCATCATCATAGTCACCTTGCTTGCCAAATCATCTCCTTTGCCTCATCAACAATGCTTGTGCCACACCATCTGCTTGCTTGTCACATATTGACAACTTTAGGCTTCCAGACCTAACAAAATTATTTGGTTTTTATGTAAAACTAATATATATGCAACATGAATAGAATTCTAGTCCAATTTCTAATTGTTAGTTGCTAAGTTGAGTGGAATAAATTAGTTTATCTACTGAAAAATAAATATGGCAAAATTAACTCCAGAAATTAGTTTTGATTGTTGTTGCTATATGTATTAGAGGAACTAATAACTTCACATAAATTAATTTTTAAAATATGGATTTAAATATATCACATCAACTAATTTATAAAATACGAATTTAAATATATAAACTTGATTTCTTAAGATATATACACTAGATTAAGTTTTTAGACTAAATCAAATATTTGTTTTGCAATAACTATTGTTGGATTGTTAAATAATCTTGTAGGTTTGTGGTTGTCTCAAGTCAACTCTTATTATTTGATGCATATGCCAAACTTGAGCTATGATAAAAAAAACATGTAATAAATTGATTTTGAGCAGAGATTGAGCATGGGTTTGCCTTTTTGGAGCTTAGTTTGAAAGCTTATAAACATTGAAGATATCATTATATCAAATTAATATCAAATTCTTGCATTTTTCTAATAAAAACAATTATAGGATCAAATTCGCTTTTTGTGGTGACCTAATCATGTCGTACTTGTACTTTTTGTTTGTCTCGTGTGTGGAATCATGTCTTTTCGGTTCCAGCTTAATTGAAGTAGATGGGACTAGGCGATAAATGGTCCCTTCTTGCCTAATTACCCATTAGTAAGCGGTCCTTCGATTCCATTAGGTCTTATACGGTCTCTGAAAAGGGAGAAAACTACCTAACTTAAGAGACATAGTGCTTTTTCTAAAAATAAGCGTGGAGAGCTTTTTACTAGGAAACTTGTGTTTGGATTGAGGGTTAGGGAAACAAAATAAAGGAAAGGAATGGTTAAGGAGGGTTGGGTTGAACTTTCCCTCTGTTTGAATAAATTTTTTTAGTTTAGACAAAAAAAAGTAAGAATCAACTTTGACCCTTCAAAATTATTCAAAACCTCACTTTTTTAAGCCCCCAATTTGGACTGCCAGGAGGCGAGAAAACTTTCAAAATAATTTATAACTTGTAGAAATACTATAATTCTCTTAATTTCTTAATTATTTGTTATATAACCTCACTTTATAATAAAAGTATAATATGTAATTCATATTACTATTTATATTTTTCTTTCCTTTTCCCTCAATAAGTATTCCAACCCATGATCCCCTAACCACTCTGCCAAAGTTGGTTTTTTATTAAATTGCTAAAAACTTAAAAATAAAAAAAAATTAAAAAAATATTTTCCACTTTTTTCCCTCGATCTATAGTACCCATCTTTATCCAATTATTTTGCCCTTAAAGTCATTTTATTTACTTTAATTGTTATTCTTAATTTGCACTAATGATTGGATTTGTGCTAAAGTTTGACAATAAGAAACAGGAATGAGAAGTGTAAAAGCTAGTGAATTTTTTTCACTAACAATATGATATTGATGAGTACAATAACCACCCTCGAGTCGAAGCAAGAGCCATAAACTGATGTTGATGAAAAGATAAAGAGGTCAGTAGGTGAAAACTCTGATTTATATTAAGAGAACTACATGGGCTTTGTCATACCCATAAAAATTAAGAACTTGTTTGAACTTGATGGTTCCGATGGGTAGTGTGGTAATATAAGTCACTCAAGAAACTCACTCGAAGATTGGACACACACACACACAATCATGCAAGAGAAAGAAGACAAGCAAATTGGTAATCCAATTCGGCATAACCTTGCCTACATCTTGGGGGCTAGGCCCGGAGAATCAATCCACTAAAAGAGGCTTAAAAATAAAGAGTATAACACTCTCTCACTCTCTCAAGACAAAGAATATCCCCTTAAGATTGACCGATGCCCACTCTCTTTAATCCTTACCAAATCTTCTCACTCCGTGGCTCATCCTAAATCTTTAAGCATAATATTTTATATAGACGCACCGACATCCAAATAAACCTTCCTTTTTTAGAATTCTCCGCAGCTTCCTACCTTGGACACCTTCCAAAGTTAGATGTTGCAACACCCAGTTGCAACACGGTCTACCTTACTAAACATGACTGAGTTCTAGCCAGTTGCACCCGAATCTGTGACCTTCAACCTTCCCGATTCCTTCATTCGGCCTTATAGTAATTAACTAGACCTGAGCTCCTCCTGCCTGCAGCTACTTCCTTCCTCACATCACTTCAGCAAGTCTCCTCTCCCGAGGAACGTGCCTACCAAGGCACACACAACTATCTCTCAAAGATGGTTACCGAAGATCTCCCGATCTTCTTCCCAAACTTGGTCCAAGTTTGCTCTTCCCAAATGATCTTCATTTGACTCATGAAAATATTGTTACTAAACTTGATCTCATCTCATCCAAGTTTAGCCTTCAATATCTTTAAGCATGATCTTCAATCATCCATGCTTGGATCTTTAAATCTCTAATCATATCTCATGTAATATTCAATCAATCTCCATATCTGATTAGACTCCTTGAATAACTCCGCCCATAATTAGCTCTTGGATCTTTCTTCAAATTGTGTTGCTAAATATGGTCTTGATAATCTCATTGGCTTGTCCTTGCCTAACTTAGTTTGTGTCTTCAAATAACTCTACACCAAACTAAGTTCCATACAATCTTCATGATCTTGAATTCTTGCCAATGATAGAATATTCCTCTCCTTCTTTAAGATAGATCTTTCCTAGAAGAAGTTCTATCAAAGATATAGTTTATCATCCTAAATCTTATCAAGAATAGATCCAACCATACCTTAAATAAAACTTACCCTTCTTGAAAAGATCCTTTTAACTTGATGCACTTTCCAAAAATAGTTGATCATCACATGACTTCATTGAGAGGAATATCTTCTAAACTTAATCTTCATCTTGATCTTCTAACCCTTGTATCTTCACATGTCATGACATTAACATTTTGCCACATCATCATCCTAGTCATTACTTCCTTTGCTGAGTCATCATTGCCACATCACCTTCCTCTTGCCATGTCATAACTTGGCTTGTCAAATAATGCCAATCCACATTATCAGACCTAACAGAACTTTCTTCCCCTTATGCACTTTGATCGTGCGGTTCGTGTGCTCTCACTATAGGACCTGTTATTACCACTGCATCTATAAGGACTTAAACTGAGAATTTGAACTTCTCACATTAATATTTTTTGCAGTGGGATTAATGCCACTGGACTATGAATCCCTTGGCTAGTCATATATGTGTGTGTGTGTTTTTATAACTTTTTTAATGTCAAAAATAAAACGCTAACTACAATTTGATTTTTTGTTTGGTTAATTGGTTGGTTGGTGACTCAAAAAGCTAATAATTTAATTAATTGCACATGCGTTTGACTACATGATGTTGCTTTGTAATAAAGGACTAAATCATTTATCTTAATTATTTACACACTTTTTTATTGGTTAATTAGTGGCTTATAAGCTAATTTTTCAAGGCTACTTTTTAAAATTATAATAAGAAATTTAGTTATGAGAATGAGAGCTTATTGTCTTAGGTGATCATGGTAAAATCTTAGGGGATGTTTGGTGTTATATGATAGTAATGCTGTGATGACATTTAATTGATGGGGAAGTAATTGATAGAAATGTGATTCCTTGGAAAGTAATATTCCTCTGTTTGGCATGCATGGGAGTATTTGATTAAATTAATGGAAAAGTAATATATATGTGTTTGATATGAGAAGATATACTTGGAAATTTTTTGCAATAATGCCATAAATACTTATTCTACTTATCAACAACTTGTCAATTATTTTTAATATTAAAATAATAATAAATTAACTTTCTATACACATTAACAAACTCACTAGCATATAAAATAAAGATTAACATATTAAGCAGAAAATTCAAATCCACAAAACTTAAGATGGGAATGGGGAGTAATTTTGAAAAAAAACTTGAGGGTATTTTGGTAAAAAAAAACGGGTTTAGTCTCCCAGGGGTAATTGACTTTCTCATCATGTATTGAGGGAATTACTTTCCCTCAATTTAATGGAATTACTCTCTCATGGCAATGTTATTTTTCTGGGAAAATAATCTACCAAATATGGTAAAGTGAGTATCTTATATTACTTTCTGGGAAAGTTGGCTACTTTCCTATGTTCCAAACACACCCTTAGAGAAGGTGTGTCATGAAAATGAGAGGTTAATGTCAAACAACAACACAATTCAAATCTACATCATTCATATCTACAAAACCAGATATAAGATTCTACACATCACAATCCTTGAAGTAATCAAACTCTTCAAATCACTTATAAATCTCATGTAACGATTAATATGATCAAATTGTTAATGTTGTTATGATATGTATCTGATGTGCCTTGTGCTTATAAAGGACATGATTTGTATTATTCTATTTTTAATTTATGGTGAAGCACACATTGAGCATATAGATTTGATCTTAATTTTCTGCATATCATCTTTGGTTTTCTATAGTTAAGACTAATGGGAGATTAATTATGGTGAAACAATTCTTAGATGAGATCATTGATCACCAATATCCATTAAGGAATATGAGTTCTTCCTTAGTGTGTAAGACTATTGTTTTTTTTTTCCTTGTGAATTAATTCTCTTTAGCTTGGCTTGGTATGTGTAGTCACGTGGTGACAAACCACTTAACAAATCTTATGTCCTCTTCTCTTGATTTTTGTGGGTTTGTGTGCTTAATGATAAGAATTAATAACCTACAACATTTAACTGAACTAACAAAAATAAATGGAAACGAGATACAACAAGGCAATAAAATAAAATAATTTTATCAATGTCATGAGCTTTATATGATTAAATATAAATAGATATGATTGATTTCCTTAAATTTATTTTTTTTAAAAAATAGTCTCAAAACATTGTTGACTCCTCCTAGGCTTTTCACTATATTGTCATTGAAGAATGCAATTGATTATTTTTTCTCTGACTTACTGATTTAACTTTTTCAAAGTTTTGAATTTTATATCCTAACCCATATCATGTTTTGAATCTCAAATTCTAGCTTCTATTAGAAATTTTTTATAATAATTAGGTTATTAATAAAATTATTATTATCGTGTTGTTCAAATTTGAATATCTTATATAATAAAAAGATATCTTAATATATCAAAAGGGTGCATTTTATCAGGTAGTTGTCATTTAAAAAAGAAAGACATCTACTTGTTTGTATATAACGGCTTACATCTCTTAGTTATTATATGATACTTTGCATCTTTTTAATGATAATTAACGGATAAGATATTTTTTGAATAGTTGTATCATTTGGAAAACAAGTCCGTTCATAAACTATTAATACGAACGGAAGGTTAGTTTTCAGACATAACAAACAATCTCAATTTTTTAAAATTAAGGAGAAGATCAATACCTACATTCCATTTTTTAATCAGGGTTTTCTCTACACTAGTGCTGGGTGCAGAAAAACAAAGGCTTGTCTTACCCACTAAAGCTATTTGCATTCAAATGCTACAGCAATCTTAGAGGAGAGGGGGCAAATAATGCTTTTAGGAGAGAGTTCATCAACACATTTCAAGCCTATCCATTATCTACATAGATTTCCAACAATCTAAAAGCGTTATTTTAAATGGATTCCGACACTATCAAAATGATGAATCAAGATTTCATTCGGTTGGATCGCTTTGATGGCGCAAACTTCACAAGATAAAAAGCCAAACTAAAGTTCATGCTTACTTCTTTGAAGGTTTTCTACATATTTGATCCAGATTTAGAGCAAATTCCTCCTCCGAATGTTGATGACTCTAATGATTTAATTATTCAAAGAAAAAAAAGAGAGAAAGACGAAGTTGTATGTAGAGGACTCATCCTTCATTCTCTTTTGGATCCTCTTTATGATCTATATACATCCGAGAATTCCGCACTTAATATATGGAATGCACTAAAATTTAAATACAAGGCGAAGGAGGCAGGTACTAAAAAATTTCTTGTTTCAAAATATTTCAATTTAAGATTTGAGAATAATGTGCCTATCTTACAACAAGTACATGAGTTACAAGTTATAGTAAATCAATTAAGAATTGCCTAGATCGATCTTCGTGTTGCTTTTCAAGTTGGAGCAATTGTGGCCAAATTGCCAAGTTCTTGGAATGGGTATCGAAAGAAATTGCTCCATGATTCCAAAGACTTTACTTTGGAAGAATTACAAAAGCATCGTCGAATAGAGGAAGAGTCAAGGGGAAGAAATAAGAATGAGGAGTCCCTTAATGGAAACAACAAGGCAAATGTTCTCAATCGATCATCTAAGCATAACAATGGCAAGAAAATCAAAGAAAGTTTTCTTGGTCCAAAAAAGGAACAAACCAAGCTCAAAAAAATAAAAAAAGGGAATTGCTTTGTGTGTGGAAAATCTAGCCACTATGGAAGGGACTGCAAGTTCAAGAAGGTGCATAAGTCAGAGACAAATTCTCTAGATTTGAAGTCAGATATTATTACAACTATTAGCGAAGTTAATTCCATAGAAGGAAAAGTGCTCAGTTTGTGGTACGCCATATGTGCCACTGTTCATGTTTGCTATGACAGGTCTTTGCTGAAGACATACATCACTATTGATGATGGACAAGAAGTACAAATGGGAAATGAAATAAGATCCAAAGTTATTGGTAAAGGAAACATGGAACTGGTTTTTATTTTGGGTAAAAAAGTGATCCTTACTAACGTACTTCATGTTCCAGACATGAACAGAAATCTAGTTAGTGGAGATTTGTTAAGTAAGCCTAGAATAAAATTTGTGTATGAATCGGGAAAGTTTATCTTATCCCAAAATGGTATCTTTGTTGGGAAAGGGGTTTTTTTTTTAATGGGATGATTAAACTATTTGTTGTACTTGTTGAGAATAATAATAACAAAGTTGATTTTGCTTATATGGTTAATTCTTTATTTTTGTGGCATAAAAAACTTGCACATATTGGTTTTAATACTATTAAAAGAATGATAAAATGTGATATATATAAATGAATTTAAAAATTATGAATTATGTGTTAAATAAAAAATTAACAAAAAACCTTTTAAAAGTGTAGAAAGGACTTCAAATTTGCTAGATTTAATACATTCTGCTATATGTGAATTGAATGGCATACTTACTAGAGGTGGAAATAAATATTTTATAACTTTTATTGATGATTTCTCTTGATATACTTATGTATATTTGTTAAAACATAAAGATGAATCTTTTAATGCTTTTAAAAAATATAAGGCAGAAGTAGAAAATCAATTAGAAAAAAGAATTAAAATTCTTAGAAGTGAGAGAGGTGGAAAATATTTTTCTAATGATTTTAATGCATTTTGTGAAAAACATGGCATTATACATCAAAAATCTGCACCTAGAACTCCTAAACAGAATGCTTTCGCTAAAAGAAAAAAATAGAACACATCTTGAAATGGTTAATGCTTTATTGTTGCATGCTGAATTGCCTTTTAATCTTTGGGGTGAAGCACTTCTTGCTACTTGTCATATTTTGAATAGAATTCCTATGAAGAAAAATAAAATTTCTCCTTATGAGTTGTTCATTATTTTAAAGTGTGCAGATTCCTTGCTTATTTCGAAGACAATAATCCAAAAAGAACTAAGTTAGGTTCTAGAGGGATCAAATGTGCTTTTGCTAGGTATACTTTTAATAGCAAAGCCTATAGACTGCTAAATTTAGAGTCTAATGTGATACTTGTATCTAAAGATGTAGAGTTTTTTTGAACATCTTTTAATCTCAAATGATAAAGTTCAAAGTTCCTCCAATGAACTATCATCAAGTGAGACATCTCAAAAGGTTACTAAGCAACCAAGTTCTCAAATAATAAACAAAGAACCTAGTGAATTAAGAAGAAGTACTAGAGTTCGAAAGCCAAAAGCACTTGTGACTGATGAGATTAACTCACAAAATATTTCCTTTTACCTTGTAGAAGGTGATAGAGGTAAATTTTTGAAGACAATTCCTATTGTCCTTCAAATTAAAGATGAACCAAAAACTTCTAATTACGCAATGGCTGCTAGGGATGCAAAGTTTTGGAAAGATGCTATAAATGATGAAATGGATTCAATAATATCAAACCACACTTAGGAATTAGTCGATTTACCTCATGCTTCAAAACCAATCCATTGTAAGTGGGTATTCAAGAAAAAGCTTAACATCAATGGTACTTTAAACACTTACAAAGCAAGGTTGGTTGCAAAAGGATTTTGATAGAAAGAAGGCATTGATTACTTTGATACTTTTGCACCTATAGCAAGTATTACTTCTATTAAAATAATTTTTGCATTAGCTTTAATTTACAAATTAAATGTTCATCAAATGGATGTTAAAACGACATTCTTAAATGGAAATCTCGATGAGGAGATCGAAATGGAACAACCAAAAGAGTTTGTTCTACTGGGAAATGAGCACAAGGTTTGTAAGTTAATTAAATCATTATAAGGTTTAAAGCAAGCACCTAAGAGTTGCCATAAGAAATTTGATGATGTTATATTATCCTTTGATTTCACACATAATGTTGCTGATAAATGCATATATTGTAAATCGTGTTATGATTATATAGTAATTATTTGTTTAAATGTGGATGACATGTTAATTAATGTTATCAATGATATAAAAGCTATAATCGAAACAAAAGAATTCCATATTCAAGATGAAAAATCTTGGAGAAGTTGACACCATTTTGGGAATCAAAATAAAAAGAAATAGTGGGGGTTATGTATTAAATTAATCTCACTATATTGAAAATGTGCTAAATAAATTCAGTCATCTAAAAATAAAAGGGGCAAACACTCCATATGATCAATTATCAAATTAGTAAAAAATGATGGACTAGCAGTTGCACAAATAGAGTACGCAAGTGCAATCGGAAGTCTAATGTATGCCATGTAATGCACTAGACCAGATATTACATTTGATGTTAGTAAATTAAGTAGATTAACTAGCAACCCTAGTTTGGAACATTGGAAGGCTATTGCTAAAATTCTTAGTTTTCTTAAGAAGATTAAGGACCTTGCCTTACAATATTCAAAATTTCCTGCTATTTTAGAAGGATATACAAATGCAAGTTGGATATCAAATTTAGGAGATAGCAAATCTACTGCATGTTGGATGTTTACCTTAGGAGGTGGTGCAATCTCTTGGAAATCCAAAAAACAATCTTTAATAACTCATTCGCCCATGGAATTGGAGTTTGTTGCTTTTGCAGAAACAGGAAAAGAGGCTTAGTGGTTGCGGGACTTTCTTTTAGAAATTAAATTTATTTCAAATAATATAAGATCAATTTCAATATTTTGTGATAGTCAAGCCACTCTAGCAAGAGTATATAGTGACGTTTATAATGGAAAGTCTAGACATATGAGTTTAAGACATGATTATGTGAGGAAATTAATTAAAGATGGAATTATCTCCCTCAAATTTGTGAAATCTAATAAGAATTTGGCCGATCCTTTCACTAAATCTCTTACAAGAGATTAAGTAAAATCAACATCTAAATTGATGGGTTTAAAACTCCTAGATTTATCCACCATTGATGGCAACCCTACCCAAAATTATGAAATGAGTAATTCTTAGGTTCAAAGGGTAAAAACAAGTCATTAATTAGTGAATGCTTAAGTACTTAAATTTGATTGGCCAAATTGTGATAAAAGTACTTATTGTCACTATGCAAAGGGTTGAGTATCAAAACTCATAATGAAATTCAGTTTTGGGAACAAGTGTCTTAAAAGTGACAAAGACACTGGAAGAATTTCACTTATGTGAACTTACAAGTGGTGCCACTTCAATTGAAAGTTTAAGAGTTCTTTTCATGAAAGTTCATGAAAATGGATAGCACATGGCCATGATAAGCACTGAGCAAGTGTTTGATTGGAATAAAAGGATACAATGTTTATATATGTGTATAATAATACCAGTGTTATCACAAGGAATAACTAGTTCAAAGCTTCATGCTACTAGAGATTTCAATTACACTTTGTGTTATAATAAGGTAATGTTCAAATCGAAAGATACATTATTTTATGCATAAGCTTGATGATATTTGATCTTCTTTAGAATAGAAATTCCATTTTGAACAAGTGGGAGATTGTTAGAATATTTTATAATAATTAAGTTATTAATTAAATTATTATTATTGTCTTGTTGAAATTTGAATATCTTATCTAATTAAAAGATATCTTAATATATGGGTTCATTTTATCATATAGTTGTCATTTTTTTTTTAAAAACAAAAAAATACATCTACTCGTTTGTATATAACGGCTTACATCTCTTCGGATAAGATATTTTTTGAATAGTTGTATTGTTTGGAAAACATGTTCGTTCATAAACTATTAATACGAATGGAAAGTTAGTTTTCAGACATAACAAACAATCTTAAGATTTTAAAATTAAGGAGAAGATCATTACCTACTTTCCTTTTTTCAATCATGGTTTTCTCTTCACTAGTGTTGGGTGTAGAAAAATAAAAGCTTATCTTATCCACTAAAGCTATTTGCATCCAAATCCTATAGCAATTAATCTTAGAGGAGAGGGGGCAAATAACACTTTTAGGAGAACGTTCGTCAACTCATTTCAAGCCTATCCATTATCTACATAGATTTCCAACAACTTCTGTGCGTATAAGTCACAAAATTAATCCCTTTTGACTTACCATTTGGAGGTTTTGATTTTATAGGTTAATATTTATGATATGCCGTTGATCTTTAAATTTATTTTTCTATCATTTGAGATGATCTAATCACTATTCTTTCTTAATTTTATATTTTTGACTCTTGACTTATCGACTATGAAAAAAATCAATCATTCCCTTTGTGGAGATAACAACTGTTAATTTTTCCTTTAATTCTTCTCTTTCATGCTCTTATCTGATACAGTTTCAATGATTTAAGGTGGTAACCACTTCATAGATTTAAGTACTTAGACAGCTCTTTTCTGATTTAATAACATCTCTAACTCAATTACATTATTTCTTTTTAGCTATGATTTCATCTACAGTCATCCTCATTAAATTCAGTTCATGCAGGAAGAACAACACCTCAATAAAGTTGAAAGGATATGATATTAAATTTATTTAGTCATAACAGCATGAAGAAACAAGTCTATCACACTGCAGAGTATTGCTCAGTAGGCATCTTGATGAGGCCGGCAGAGTCAGGGGTGCATGGATGGAGCATGTTGCTGGTGAACGGATAGAACCACACCTCGTCATGACATGTAGTTTCTGTGTTGAAAGGGCAACTGATGATAGACTTGCCGTCTTTAGAGATGCAGAAGTTTATCTTTGAAAGCAATGATTTTCTTGGCTGCCAAATTGGCCACCAAGTATTGACGCACTCAATATGGGTTGACAAGCCATAGTTGACCCGGAGAGCATTCTGGATATCTTGGAGCTTGTATCTGGTTGAAGATGAGGGGACAATTCGGTTAACATCAAGGACCTCAAGCAAGTTGACATGATAGGAGATATTGAGTGCAGTCTGTATGTAGTCATGCTGGTTGAGGTTTGAGCACTGGCCATAAGTGCACCATGTTTTCTTCCAGTTTTTGAGCCCGTTGTTAGATGGGCAGCTCAAGTCGCTCCAGTGTGCGTAGAGTTCGTTGATGTAATCTTTCATCTATGGATATAGATGATTAGGAAAAAAAAGTAATATATTAAATAAACCAAAGTGTTAAAATAAACCTCGAACACAGATTACCATATTAACATAGAATTGGCATGTCTTCTTGCAGTTCTTGACGATCTCTCCAGTTTGGTTGTTGTATGTCTTGATATCTTCCACCATGAAATCCAGTGCCGGTTCTCCTGTAGTCGGCATGCAGCATTTTTCTGAGGTGCAGAGTGTCCCGGGCCACTGCAAGGATGGACAAATCATTGTGTTATTATTTTCTCTTAATTTGATGCTTCAATCTTTAAGAAATTAAAGTGATGATATCATGGTACCGTGAGAGTCAAGTAGAGAAAATCCACATCTGAGGATGAGGTTGCTGTTGCCGGGAAAGATAGGCAGAGGATGGTGATGAATAATGGAAACAGAATGAGTGCTTTTGATCTTACTGCCATGGTTTGTTTCAAGGATGATGTGTTTGTTGGATGGGATGAAGAAAGATGCAGAGGAATGCATGCCTTCTTAAAGGGAATGGTAGTACGTTGTTGCGGCTTCTTTCAATGCCTTTTTTAATGGATGATGAAACACTGAACTACTTGTCACATGTTGTGCCGGATATGAACCTCAATTTTTATCCGGGTTTTCATATATGATTTAATGTTAATTCTGAATTGTGAGTTAAAAGTGAATATTTACATGAATGAATTAGAAGCTATGGTTAGCTTATATAGTCGATAATGTTTTTTAAGCAAGTCTTTTATTCACACAAAATGCCTTCTAGAGTGTTCGATATGTCACAATTGTCAATCTAAAAAATGATTTGTAATTTTTCAGAAATATGTACGAGAGGTTTTGTAGGTTAAAGAAACCCCAATTTGTGACCAGGCAACAAATAAAATATTAATTTTTTGAGGTATAATAATTTCATTGTTAGTAGAAAAATATCAAATTATCAAATTGGATAGTTCAATGGTTTAACACAAGAGTGCTAAAAAAAAAGTAAATATTCGAATTTTTATTCTACCAATACTGTCATATACTGTTTATCAATATTATTTATAGGCCTGAGTGTGGGTTCCCTATAAGAGAAATAGTGGTTTCACCTTTTTAAAATTGTAAGGTATGGAAATTATCCTAGAAAATCTGTAAGCTAACTAATGTACTCCATACTTATAAATTTTTTTGACAATTTTTTAAATAGGGAGAGCTTGTCGGTTATTTGTCAAAAAAAAAAAAATCAACAACAAATATAAGCTTTGCTTCACCGAATATTAACTAATTAAACATTATTATTTAATGTTATTACAAGCCATTAACCGTAATAAATATTTAAAGACAAATTCAATCATCCCATTGGAAAAACCATTTATTTTTTTTTAATTTTGAAGATAAAAAAATAAACCAATAGAGAGAATTTGAGAATTTTTTATATATATATTTTTTATGGGTTGGTTGGTAGCCTTAAAAGATAATTGAATTGCTCATGTGATTCACGAAAAAGGTGCACATGTGATTCACGAGAAAGGTTAGCTTTTACATAATATTGCACTATGACAAAGGATTAAATGAGGCATACATTAGGTTTAATTTTTAGATAGAGCTTGAATTGTTAGGTTTAATTTTAATCAAAATAAAATACTAAAGTTCAATCATGGTCAATGGTTTTAATTTTAACCCTTATATGATTATTTGTCAGATTTAAGCATATTTAATTTAATAATAAGTAGCAACTCAGCCCCAACTTATCTTACCTTTGTGATTGGTCATGTTTGATTTAGCTTTGATTTGATTGTAGTTTTAGTTAACTTGATTATTTATTAATGGGCAAAGCTTATAAGTAATATTATGATAATATAAATAAATAAAAATATTAAAATTTTTAATATTATATTAGATAGATGGGTATAGATCAAACTCGAGTAAAACCTAACCCACTTTAGTCTGCCACGTTCCCACCAGTTTGAGTTAAACATGGTCCGTTATATATAGTCTACCTTATTCACACTTTTGAGTTTTGACTTTTTTAGTTTCACTTGTTCTCATTCTTGATTCCAACTAAAGAGAGCTGATACCGTATTTCAAATATCAATTTCATATGCATTTGAAATTTTTATGAGTTCTAGTTTTAAATAAAAAATATAAAAATAATAATTTAATCTTTTATTACAATTTAATAATATTAAGCTTATTATTAAAGAGTGGATATATATGAACTAATTTTTTTTTAAAATAAACTCATTTTGATTTTAACAAGTACCACATCATAGCACGGATTTTTTTTTTTGACAAAATTTACAAGCACAGCCACACAAAAGAATATTATCAAAAAAATTACATTATAACATAGAATTAATATTGGTATAATATCTATATTGGTCTTTCTGTTTTTTTCTATCTTCTCTTTTGGACTTCTCTTTTGGACCCTAATTTAAATTTTTTTTTTTTTGTCTTTAAACTATTTGAATTGGGTCAATTACATCCAAAACTCTACGAATATTAGTTCCCAGGTTATTTTTTAGTAATCTAATTTTTACTTAGATTAAAATATTATTAAAAAAATATAAAAAATAATAAAAAACAACTCCAAACAAGGATAATAAGTTTTTGATCTGAGATTCCCTACTCCCTCTCCGTTCCCCTCCTTCCCTCCCCGCTCTTCTCCTTGTCCTTTAAGCGTGCAGCTAAAGCACTCGTAGTCAACAACTAGACCCAGACCTAACCACTGTTGTCCTCCGCCCTATGGTCACTGTCGACTCCATCATCCTTCACCCAACCCCTATATCAGTAACAACATTAACCCCGAAGAGCGCAACTACCTTTAATCAATTCACTTATTGATGATATGAGAGTTGATTGAAGGCTATATTTGTTTGAAGCTAATTAAACAAGGAGAATGCTAAATTAAATTGAAGATTTAAATTAATTGAAAATATATTTAACGAATTCAAATTTTATCAGAGATCATATGCGTCTAATTCAAGATTGATTAAAGATGTATTAGAATGATTTGAGAATTGACTGAAGTTTTGTTTAGCATGACTGAGGAACACCATGATTGGGTGTGTGATTAAAGACCAAGTTGGGTTCCTGCTAAATGGCATAATGATCAAGCATTATTAGTTGGCAGTTTGGTTGAGATTAGTGGGTGATTTAGTCATATTTGATTCGGACTCAACCAGGAGCATTAATTGATGTCGTTGTGAGGTCGTGTCGCAACATGGGCTTGTAACTCAGGCTAGTTTTAACAAATGTGTCAGCATATATTAACTGTGTGTTGGGACACAAGTGATGATATCAGATTCAAAGATTTAGAATATATACTATAGAGAGACATGAAATAGAGGGTAAGAACATCAATAAATCTTGTGAGAATGAGAGTTTATGTTATCCAAGGTGATTATCGTAAAATCTCAATGAAGATATGACATTCAACAAGAGGATTGAGACTAATGGAAGGTTAGCGAAAGTGAAGTTTCTCTGATGAGACCATTGATCACCAATATTCATTAATGAATGTGTGCGTTTGTCCTTAGTATGTAAGGCTATTGTATTTTTTTCTTCCCTCTGCTAGTGGATTAATTCTCCTGAGTTTGGCTTTAAATGTAATCATGTGGTGCCGAATTGAATTAGCAAATCTTGTGTCCTCTTCTCTTGATTTTTGTAGTTGGGTACTTAATAATAAGAATTAATAATCTACAACATTTACTGGAACTAATAAAATTAAATGGAAATAGATACAACAAGCCAATAAAAAAGATCAATTTTATTAATTTCATGAACTTAATATGATTAAACCTGATTGATTTCCTAAAATTTATTTTAAAAAAAAGTCTCGAAACATTATTGACTCCTCGGCTTTCATTAGTTTCTCAAACAGGAATGCAATTTTATAAATTTTATAAAATTTATTTTTATAAAACAAACTTGGTTTGTGATTTTCTTTTTTATTTATTATTTTCAAAATAAGATCGCAAAATTGGAGGGTAGATCAGTTGGTTAAAATGCCCATGTAAAAGGCATAATTAAGGAGGGGAACTCTTCGCCTTCGAATGTTGCACCCAAAGGCGTTAGGAAGAGCGAGCGTCACAAGAAGCAGTCATCCAGATGGAACGAGGAGGCGGGTTACGTGGCAGAGCCTCCTCGATCGACCAAGAAGAAATTCATGCGGGATGAGTCAGCAGAAGGTACGCCTTCTATGCCACTTCTTATTTCCGATTGGTCCAATGCTCAAATTGCTAGCTACTGTTATGTATGTGGTATTTCATTTGATGGTTCAGCTTTACATTTGGATGAATGCATTGATTTTATCCGTAAAGTAGAAAAGACTCGTTCCTTGACATATGTTGTCTCCAATTTGGAGCATACGGAGACCTCCTCGAGGTCCGCGGCAACTAGATAGTTGATTATGAATATTATATCATGGAATGTTAGGGGTCTGGGCAGACCTGCTAAACGCTTTCTTGTGAAAGATTTTCTGAACCTCCATTTTGCGGATGTATGCTGTTTACAAGACTCCAAACTAGAGGATTTGCCCGGAACTAAGTGGAGAGAGATTGGAGGACCACGCTTAGACCAATTTGCTTTCCTTCCTTCGGTAGGGACGTCTGGGGGCATTATTGTAGGCTGGAACAATGTGCTCCTTATGGGTACTGTAGTTAGGAGGGGAGTATACTGCTTAACTGTAGACTTTGTTTCTAAGAAGGACAACCTCATTTGGCGATGTGCTTCAGTTTATGGACCGAACGCGCGAAATCTAAAGCGGGATTTCTGGAATGAAATTAGGGGCTGCTGTGGAGGCCCAGATGTGCCTTGGGTGATTTGTGGTGACTTTAATGCTATTTTTGCGTTGGAGGACAAATGGGGTGGGAACCCGAACTTAGCGGACATTCGTGATGCAAACACCCTGTTGTTCGATCTCTGTCTACATGAACCCCCGCCGATTGGGAGAAGGTTTACTTGGACAAATGGGCAATTTAACCCTATCTGGGTTAAGTTGGACAGGTTTCTTGTTAATAGGGCCTGTGCGGATCATTTCCCAAGGATGATTCAGAATTGCCTTCCTAGACTGGGATCGGATCACGTTCCAATCAGGCTTGAGGTAGGGATGTATTGTGCAACTCCGAGATCGTTCCACTTTGAGAATGTCTGGACCACGATGGAAGGTTTCTCTGATTTGATGTCTATGTGGTGGGCGGGATCCAATCCCAGGGGTTGCGGTGCCTTTGTTCTGGCTAAGAAATTGGCTTGGCTTACGGACCAGCTCCGCAGGTGGGCTAAGGAATGTTTTGGATCCATTAAACTCCGGAAGCTTTCACTGCTACATGATCTTGAGCTAATCAATGTCATCAAAGAATCTAGGAGCCTTAGCTCTAGTGAAATTATTCAGGAGCGCGGCTTGAAGAAGAATTTAGCGGATATTCGTAGACAAGAGGAAGTTTATTGGAAATAGAGATCCTGGTTACAATGGTTAAAGGAGGGGGATGAGAACACTAAATACTTCCATTCTGTGGCTAATGGGAGGAAAAATATCAACTTTATCCCTTCCGTCAAATGGGGATCCGCTTCCTATACTGATGGCAAAGTATTTAAACAGTGTTTTAGGGATCTTTTTGGACAAAGAAGGCCTTTTCGTTTCAAGGTGGACCTTTGCAACCTTTTGAAAAACAAAGCTTCGTAGATTTATCCTCTCTAGAGTGCCCGTTTACACTGTAGGAAGTGAAAGGTGCGGTTTTTGACCTGGGAAATGACAAAGCCCCCGGGCCGGATGGGTTTCCTATGTTGTTCTTTTAAAAATATTGGGAGATTGTAAAAGGGGAGGTTGTGCAACTTTGTGAGGACTTCTATGATGGAAAGGCAAATTTGGAACGAATTAATTGGCCTGCATTGTGCTCATTGCCAAGGTCGTGAGCCTATCTACACCGGGGGAGTACCGACCCATTAGCTCGATTAATTCTTCTTTGAAAATCATCAGCAAGATTTTGGCCATGAGACTTATCACGGTGATGGACTCCTTGGTGGACCATGCACAATCTGCTTTTCTCAGTTTCCATAAAAGAAGACTGCGTGGACATATACTCAAGGTGGACTTTTTTGCTAAAGCATTTGACTCGGTTGACTGGGACTTCTTGTTGGAGCTTCTGAAGGCCAGGGGTTTCGGACCCAAATGGTTAGGATGGATATCCTCACTCCTCAACTCTTTAAAAGCTTCCATTTTAATCAACGGGTCCCCTTGTGGATATGTGAGGTACCAAAGAGGATTGAGACAAGGAGACCCTCTATCGCCGCTACTCTTCGTGCTGGTTTTGGATGTATTGTGCGCTATGTTTGACAATGCGCTGATGTCTAAAATCCTGATTGGGGTGCCATGGGTGAGCATGGTAGCATCTGCAACTTGCACTATACGGACGATCTTCTGGTTATGACGGTGGGAGGGGTTGAGGATCTTAGGATCATCAAGCTGATCCTTCTAGTATTTGAAGGGCTTTCTGGTTTGGAAACTAATTTTGCCAAAACTTGCCTTTACTCTACCTGTATGCATCAACTTCCGCAGGATGGTGAGGCTAAGATGGTTAACTATGGGGTAGGCCTCCTTCCTGTTACATACCTTGGTATCCCTGTTTCGGGCAGAAGGCCTCGTAAACAGGATTGGGAGAGTCTGATTGCCAAAGTTAAGGGGCGTCTGTCATCCTGGAAATCCAATTACCTTTCAATTGGGCGCCTGTCATACTGGATGTCATTGTACAGACTGCCTAAGTGGGTGATAAAGGAAATTGACAGGATAAGAAGAGACTTTTTGTGGACAGGTCCAGATATTGAGCACCCCGGATGTCGACTTGTGGCCTGGAAAAACATTTACCGCATGAAAGAGCAAGGTGGCTGGGGTATCTTGGATCTTTCTTCCTTCAACTTGGCGCTGCTGGGGAAATGGAGATGGAAGGTGTTGTCTGACTCGCACTCGGGGGGGAGTGAAGATTTTTTTGGTTCAACTATAACGTTCCCACTTGGGATTTGTTTAGGCTCCCAAAAGGGAGGGTCTCTTTTTTTTGGTCTGGTGTTTCTCGTTGTCTCCATGCTTTTCGCGGTTGTGTCTCGGTCCAGGTCAAATTTGGAGCTGAGTCACTCTTCTGGAAGGATAGATGGTTCAATGGACTGGCGCCGATGTACATCTGGCCAGAAGAATTCCGTGCATCCCATTTGCCTAACAGGACAGTTTGGGATTTGGCGTTTTTACTGGAAAGACCGCCTTTCGTGAATGACCCGAGGGCAGCGCAGCTCCTCTCTAGTTTGAACTTGGCATCGTGGAGGATAAAGATTTAAAGTTTTGGTGTTTGACGACCAACGAGTCCTTTTCTGTCAAGTCCTTCTACTGTCTATTGACTGAGGGAGGACTACGGTGCCCCCTTGCAAACTCCTTTTGGAAAGGTCCCTGCCCGAGAAAGGTTAACATTTTTAACTGGTTAGCTTGGAAGAACAAAATTCTTTCTCTTGAAAACCTTGCCAAGCGGTGATGTAATAGGCTACCGACGGACACATGTGTTCTCTGCAACTCCAATGTTGAGTCGCTAGATCACCTTTTCTTAAATTGTCAGTTCTCTCGGGAGGTGTGAGCGTACCTCAGTAGATTTCTACAACTGCCTGCGCTCCCCCTGTCTATGTCACTCTTGTGGAGCGACTGGAGGTCTACCTTACATCCCGCGGTCCGGGTGTTTGGGGATTGGATTGTTAAAGCTTTTGTGTGGTCTATTTGGCTTACGCGAAATGATTATATCTTTGCTGATAAATGTGATAATGCTCTTGTTGTTATGACAAAAACTGCTCATATGCTGTTATCTTGGTTCTCTACAGCTCCTGAGGGTTTGAAAGTAAAGCTTGATGATCCTATTTCTTCCATCAGGCGTAGCTTAGAGCTTGGTGAACCTCGTTCCAAGGAGGTGGAGGTCACTTCTTTGACGGAGGTTGTTCAGGATGGTGGGGAGGAGTAGTGATTTTGTTGATTTGGGTCAGGAGGAGAACCGTTGTTCCTCCTTTTTTTTATCTTGAACTTGTTTTTGTTCCATAGCTAGTGGGATGACTGTTGTACCTTTTTATTTTTAATGCATGTGGTTTATCCACCTTTTCAAAAAAAAAATGTCGGTGTATCCACTGTTTGTATATAAAATTTTTTTTTAATCATTTACTAGTTACTACCTAGTTTATTACAATTGAAAAGTTTTTTTATTAACTGATGCTGTAAATTTTTTTTTGAAAAAAATAAATAAATCACTTTAATTAAGAAAGAAATGAAGCAAACACACAACCACAAGCACATGTGGTGATAGTACAAATAAACACCTGATCACTAAAAGTGATGCAACATCAAGACCTAGAAAAACAAACATAAAAAGCAAAACAACAAGCAAGGAAGAACAACTTCCTCGAAGCAACTTTGCAAGCATTTTTATGTCTAGAAAATACTTGCGCCATAGATGACAATGTTGATTGAATACATTGTGATTTATCCAATTTAAAAAAAAAATGCTGGTTGAATTCATTTTGTATATGTTCTATTTTGGTTGAACATTAATTAACTTGTTTTCTTGTTTTTGTTGAGTATTAATTGAAGACTGGAGCTGGAATTGGTTTCTGTATAGATGCAGTCAGTGATTCAGAAAAACAACATATGAGAATGTGCTTGAGATTAGAATGGGAATTTCCAGTATTTGAATTTCAGTTCAGATTCACTAGTGCTGAAGAGGGAATGAAGGAACGACTGTGATGGATGAGAGGATCTGGATAAGAACGGATGGCTGGGGTTTGATGATCCAGAGAAATGTCGTAAGTTCAAGGCAAATCAGGTTTGAGAGGTGAACGTGGTTAGATGCAGACGCGCGTGATGGTGATTCAGCTAATGTATCATTTTGAATATTGAAGTTTGTGTAGTGTATAAAAGGATACAGTCTAATTTTTCTCTGTAATGTTTTTTTTTTGGTGTTTTACTGAATTTCTGTGTTCTTCCATGCTTGTATGAATTATCCTGATGAATAGAGACATATTTGTGCTTTGATGTTTATAAGAAAGTTGTTCCTCATGAAATATATTATCTATATAGTGATTATTAGTGGTATCAGAGCCATGGTTGAGGCGTGAGGCTATTGAAAAGCAATGTGGGTGTGATTTGGTGTTGCTCTTGATTGTGTGTGTGTTTGAAGTGTGATTTGATAGAGGAATTGGTGTTCGTGTGAAGATGTCTACAGGTTCATTTATTGAGGTAATCACTACTTCTCTTCCATTGTTTAAGGTGAACGTTATGATCGGTGGAGTGAGAAGATAGAGACTTTGTTTAGAAGTCAAAATTTGTGGAAAATAGTTGAAGAATGACCCTTGTCTGAAGGTACTGAAGTTCAGAAGATGGAAAGTGCCAAGGATAATGCTAAGGCTTTTTTCTATGATTCAACAAGCTTTGGAGGAAGCTATTTTTGATAGAATTATCAGGTTGAAGACAGCTAAAGAAGCTTGGGATTATATCAAGACTAAATATCATGGATGTTCCAAAATTGTTTTTGTGATAAGGCAGACTTTGAGGCAACAATTTGAATTATTACAGATGAGAGAAGATGAAGATGTACAACATTAAGTCTCAAGAGTTGTGGCACTAGTGAATAGAATTAAAGGGCTTGGTTTTGACATTGAAGACAAGAAAGTGTTTTCTAAAGTAATAAGCAGTCTAACACAGAAGTATGAACACATAATTACTTCAATAGAAGAGGCCAGAGATGTTGAGAAATTGTCTTTGAATGAACTGACTGATCCTTCCAAATTTGACTCCCATAACTGCTTGAATATCTCCTCGATTTCGTGGCAGTTTGCAAGCTCATAAGGCCAGATTGACAAATTTGCAGAAAAAGTTGAAGTTAAAACTTTTCAGACAAAGGGCCAGTATGTTGAGCATTGTGGTACAAGTGGTAATCAGTCCACCGAGCAAAGAAGAGGTGGCAGATCTTTTCAAACCGAGGAAGAGCTGGTTTTAAAGGAGGTAGGAGTGATTATGATAGTGGCAGGAGTGGAAATTTCAGAAGTAATCAAAGAAGTAAAGGTTATGGAAGAAATCAGTTTGTTGGCCAAAGGTTTTCTGGCAATTCAGGGAGAGGTAGTTTACTGAATACTTAGTGTTATCATTGTGGCAGATATGGACATATGCAATCACATTGTTGGTCTAAGTTGTCTCAGGGTGATGGAAGTGTTAATTCAGTTGGGTCTCAGACTATGACTGGTGGTACTATATATGGGAATATATTTATGATGGCTCAGAATGTTGTATCAAAAGGAAAGGTTATGTGCTTAGTTGATAGTGGATGTTCAAGTCATATGGCAGGTAGAAAGGAATTTTTCCATCAGCTTAATGAATCAATAAGACAAAGAGTGAGAATGGGTGATGACAGTGCGCTTGAAGTTCAAGGAAAGGGTGTATTGCAGTTCAAATGCCTAATGGAGGAAGAAGATTGATTCATGATGTGAGGTATGTTCCTAATCTTGCATATAACTTGTTAAGTGTGGGTCAGTTAGTTGATAATGGGTATAGACTTGTGTTTGAAAAAAAGAGATGTTGTATACATGATACTAGAACTGGAGAAGTGTTTATGGAAGTGTTCAAGGATCAACATAATTTGTTTCCTCTTGAATTGTCTCACTCAGAGGTGGTGAATACACTGGTAGGCAGTAATGAGGAAATAGCTTATTTGTGGCATAGGAGATATGGGCATCTGAATTTTCAGGGTTTGCAGTTCTTACAAAGGAGGAGTATGGTATTAGGATTACCTAGAATGCACAAAATACAGCAATGTGAAAATCATATCTTTGGCAAGTTGACAAGATTCCCATTTCAGTCAGGGAAGTCATGGAGAGCAAAGTATAAATTGCAACTTGTTCATGCAGATGTGTGTGGACCTATGCAAACAGAATCGTGTGGAGGCAGCAGGTACTTCTTATTATTTGTTGATGATTTCTCTAGAATGTGTTGGGTTTATTTTTTGAAGAACAAGCATGAAGTGTTTGGCATGTTTCAAAATTTTCTTGCTTTTGTGGAAAGGCAACCTGGTAGCAAGTTAGATATTTTGAGGACTGATAGAGGAAGTGAATTTTTGTCTAGAGAATTCAATGTGTTTTGCTTTCAAAGGGGAATTAAGCATGAACTAATAGCCCCATATACTCCTTAGCAAAATAGAGTTGCTGAGAGAAAGAATAGACCTTTGGTTGAAAAAACTAGAAGTATGTTGAATGATAGTCATTTGCCAAACAAATTTTGGGCTAAAGCAGTAATGATTGCAGTGTATTTATCTAATATTTCACCCACATTTGCTGGATCACAAGGAACTCCACATGAGGTGTGGTTTGGAGTGAAGCCCAAAGTCTCACATCTGAGGGTATTTGGTATGTTGCATATATTCTTGTTCCATCTCAAAAATTAAAGAAGATAAATAAAAAAGGTAGAAAAGGGTATTTTCATGGGGTACAGTACAAATGATAAAGCTTATAAAGTTTATATGCCTGATTCTAAAAAGATTGTTGTAAGTAGAGATGTGGTGTGTCTTGAGAATCAAAGTTGGAATTAGAAAGGAAAACAAAAGACTGATAAGCAGAAAACATATATGAAAACAAAATTATTTTTCAAGAGGTGAAAAGGAGGCAAGTGCAAAATGAAGAGAATGGTGAGAATACCATAGATGTTCAAACTTCTAGTGGAAATGGTTCAACTAGTGGAAATGGTTCAACTAGTGGTCAGTCTCAAGAATTTGAAACTGAAGGAGAAGTTGATGATTTACCAATTCAGAGAGTGAGAACTCTCAGGGATATTTATGAGAGTAGTTCTTTTGCTCTCACAATGTCAGATCCAGTGAATTTTGAAGATGCAGAAAAATCAGAAGCTTGGAGGCAGGCAATGGTAGAAGAGATTAAGGCAATTTAGAAAAATGATACATGGGAATTGTGTCAGTTACCTCATGGGAAGAAGGTTATTGGAGTAAAATGGATTTATAAAACTAAGATAAACCTAATGGAGAAGTGGATAAACTCAAAGCTAGACTTGTGGCAAAGGGTTAAACTCAAGAATTTGGGATTGATTATGAAGATACTTTCTCTCTAGTAGTAAGAATAGACACTGTCAGAATGTTTATAGCATTGGCAGCTCACAAAAGATGGCCAATTTTTCAACTTGATGTGAAATTAGCCTTTTTGAATGGAAGAATTGAAGAAGGAGTGTATGTTAAGAAATCAAGAGGCTTTGAAGTTGAAGGTAAAGGAGACATGGTGTATAAGGTAAAGAAAGCCTTGTATGGGCTTAAACAAGCTCCAAGAGCTTGGTATGGCAGGTTGGATACTTGGTTTCAAGTTCAAGGGTTTCAGAGAAGTGTTACTAAATTTACTTTTATAAGAAGCTTGCGAAGAATGAAGCAGGGATGATATGACGAAAGAATTTGAGATAAATGATTTGGGCTTGATGTGCTATTTTCTGGGCTTTGAAATAAAGCAAAGTGAGATAGGGATTCATATATCTCAAAAAAAAATATGCTGAAGATGTATTGAAACAGTTTAGAATGCAAGGATGTAAGGCAGTGTCTGTACCTATGAGTTAAGGCACCAATTTGCAATTGAATGCAGAATCTGAATGGACAGATGTAACACTGTATAGGAGTCTGATTGGTGAGTTATTGTATTTGTCTCGCACAAGGCCTGACACAGTGTTTTCAGTGAATTTGTTATCTCGGTATATGCCTAATCCTACAAGGATGCAGTTTTAGGCAGCTAAGCAAGTGTCAAGATATGTGGCAGGCACAAAAGACTATGGAATTTAGTACAATATAGTAGTAGAGAATTACAATTAGAAGGTTATGCAGATAGTGATTGGTGTGGAGATAAGCAAGATAGAAAGAGTACTTATGGGTTTGTTTTTAATTTGGATTCAGGTGATGTGTGTTGGTCATCAAAGAAGCAAACTATAGTGGTACTGTCAACAACTGAAGCAGAATATAATGCCTTATGTGTAGCCTGTTGTAATGGTGTATGGATGAAAAAGATTTTGTTTGATTTTGGAGTGAGAAGTGAAGGTCCATTTGAATTTAGGTGTGATAACAAATCAAGCATTGCCATAGCCAAAAATCCAACACTGCATGGAAGAACAAAGTATTTGGATGTGAAGCTACATTAAGTTCGAGATTTGGTGGCAAAGAAAGAAGTTAACATCAGGTATTATCATACGGATTTGCAAATAGCTGATATTTTCACAAAATGTTTAAGTGTGCAGAAGCATTTGCAGGTCAGGGAAAGTTTAGGAGTATGAAAGCTTCAATCACAAGGGGGAATTGTTGAGTATTGATTGAAGACTAGAGTTGGAATTAGTTTCTGAATAGATGCAATCAGTGATTCAAAAGAACAACAGATGAGAATATCCTTGAGGATAGAATGGGAATGTCCAGAATTTGTATTTCAGTTAAGGTTCCTTAGTGCTGAAAAGGGAATGAAGGAACGGCTATGATGGAGATCATTTACATTTAAGTTCGAGGTAGAAGGTGATGAGAGGATCTGGATAAGAACGGATGGCTGGGATTTGATGATCTAGAGAAATGTTGTAAGTTTGAGGCAAATCAGGCTTGAGCGGTGAACGTGGTTAGATGCAAACGCGTGTGATGGTGATTCAGCTAATGTATCATTTTGAATATTGAAGTTTTTGTAAAGTATAAAAGGACACAGTTTAATTTTTCTCTATAATGTTTTTTTTTTGGTGTTTTACTGAATTTCTGTGTTCTTCCATGCTTGTATGAATTATCCTGATGAATAGAGAGATATTTGTGCTTTGATGTTTATAAGAAAGTTGTTCCTCATGAAATATATTATCTATATAGTGATAATCAGTTTCTTTGATTAATCTTGTCTTTCATGCTCTTATCTGACGCTGTCTTGGTAACCACTTCATAGATTTCTCAAGTAGTAGTAGTTCACTCTATTGTGATTTAATATCTCTAACACAATTGCAGATATTAATTCGTCCTCTCATTAACTTCAGTCAATGCATGAGAACTACTACACCTCAATAGATTTGAAATGATACGATATTGCATTTATTTAGTCATAACTGCAAGAAGAACGTACAAGCTAGTCTGTTACACTGTAGAGTATTCCTTAGTTGGCATCTTGATGAGGCCGGCAAAGCTGGTATCGTAGCATGGACGGAGCATGTTGAGGGTGAACGGATAGAACCAAACCACGTCAGTACATTTCGATGTAGTATCCATACTGGGAGGACATGGGATGGTAGACTTGCCATCTTTAAACACACAGATGTTTATCCCTGACAGAATAGACATTGGTGGCCAAATTCTCCAGGGTGAATGACGCACTTGATGCGGAACGATAAGCCCAAGCTGGACTGGAGAGCAATCTGGATTTGTTCTAACTTGTAATAGGAGGAAGATTTGGGGACAATGCCCTTAGCCTTAAGTACATTAAGCACGTTGGCAAGATCAGAGATATTGAGAGCAGTCTGTAATGTTTGTCTCTAGCTCAGTTGACCAAGTTTGACTGAGCTTTGGATCCAACCTAAGTGTCCCCACTTGTGGGCCATGCTTCCTAAATTTGTGGATTTGGCGGGCTATTTTTTTTGAGTTTGGAGATGCTTTTAGAGAGGTTGGTCTGAAGGCATGCTCAACTTCTTCTTGAAAGCTCTCTCTTTCTCCTTTTAAGAAGTCTAAAGCTTGGATGTTGGAGGAAGGATCTCTTCACCGGCAAGCTTAGAGGTAGGCTTAACCCTGTAGAAATTCTGAAAACTTTCTTGCCTTGTTTCATTTGTTTGGTGTTTGATTATTGATAGATGATGTCTGAGCTTGAGTTATTACTTTCAGAGTAAATATGTGTGTATATCACTTGTTTTGTTGGAGTTAAAGCATGCATTTCTATCTCTCTTGTTTTGAGCATATTGAATCCATGATTTCTTTGAGCATGTCTTGCAGGGGTGGATTATATTTTTTTATCTTAAGTTATAGCTTTGAGTAAGCTTGTTGTCTTGAGTGAATTTATTTATTTGTGCATCTTTGTAAGAATCCAGGTAAATCAGTTCATTGACATCTAGATATTTATGTTTATACCTGAAAGCCTGCATTCAAGAGTTAATTTAAGTAGATTATATATATATATATATATACAGTTGAAAATATGAGGTGTAAGCAGACAACCAAAGTATAAACCTTTTCATTCTTATTTTTGTTTACTTTATGATTATATATATTTAATCATGCAGTTAATGAGGTTCTGAGGGTTTGTTTAACCTGAAGTTTTTGAACTTTGATAAACCTGCATCCTAGTTGTTTCTTGAGGGTTCAATTAAATTTTTTTCTAAAAGAAAAGCATGGCATTGTTCTTAAATCATTCTTGTTGGTGTTATTCATATATGTGTATATATATGTGCAAGGTTGTTCTGATTTTAGCTTTGAAATCTTGAAAATTATTTATCCCTTGGTGGTTAGAAAGTTTGTTGTCTGAATTCTTGTTGTGTAAAGCTTGGGTTTTAGTTTAGGCCCGGCCCAGAACTTGTAATCTAAGTTAGATTATTTTGTTAGGTAGATCCTGTAGCGAGCCCGAATTCAAGAGACTTGTTGAACCCAACTTTGTAGCTCGGAGCCAGGTAAGCTCTCGCACCTGTTTAATTCTACACTTATTGGTGTGTGGTTAATTATTGAATTATTTAGAAATTTTATTTATTATTTACTTGATTATTTATTTATTTATTTATTTATTTATTTTGTTTTTGCATTATTTATTCGAGTTTTTCTCTGTCTATACTCTGTATTCCTGCGGTTTTAAGTACATCTCCATTCCTGGCTCGCCCAGCTAGGAGGAGTAAGTTTTAGCCATGTGCACATGTTTTCTGTAGTAGCGCTACCCTCCGACTATGGTCGAAGATCCGGCTTCGGCTGTTGATATTCTGTCTATTCTGATCTAAGTTCACAGTCGAAGATCCAGCCTCGTGTTGTTAATTTTTGTTATTAGTCAGGGAGATGTACACGTTTGTTTTCGCATAGTTCTATATTTCTGAATCTGATTATTTCTGTATTCTGAGCATTTTTTGTATTTCTGTCTGTATTAATTATTTTACAATATCTGTATTATTTATTATTTCTGCGATTCTACTGGGCCCTTGTTACTCATGCACTCTGTGATTCCCTCTTTCGCAGGAGAAGATTAAGCCTAGGAGTGGGGGTTTATCTTGGAGTCGTATTCCTGTCTGTGGTTGTAGATCTTATAGTGAAATTTCATGTGAGAGAAAGACTTGTATCCTGTCTGTATTTTTTATTCGGAAACTGTTTGTGTGGCACAGTTTTCTGTAAGGCTGCTAAAGCCCATATTTATATTAACTCTGTTACTATTGAATCATTTGTAGTTCTGTATTATTGTTTCCTGTTCTGCTTGTTAGGGTTGACTCTGACCAAGTCAAATTTGAGGCCTTGCACCCAGTGGGGCCCAACCCCGTTGGATGCGGCCGATTTGTCAGCGAGCCCGACTATGGGGCTGGGGCGTGAGTACATATTCTGTATGTAGTTATGTTGGTTGAGGTTTGAGCACTGACCATAAGTGAACCATGTTTTCTTCCAGTTTTCGAGCCCGTTGTTACATGGGCAGCTTAAGTCGCTCTAGTGTGCGTAGAGTTCGTTGATGTAATCTTTCATCTATGGATATGAGATAATTAGAAGCAAACAATATATTAAATAAAACAAAGTATATATTATAATAATGTGGACCCCACCCAAAGCTTGATTAGAATAATCAAAGCATTATTTCTCCCCCTTATTCCCTTTCCTTTTGTCAGGTTGCTCTCAAATCTAGTGGTAATGAGGAATTCCCGGAGTAATTCCTGGGTTTCCATCATGCCTATGACTTTGATAACTGAGCCTTTTAATGTTATTGTTTTCTTCTTCTCCTTTTCTTCTTCTTCATTCCTTTCTCTTGTGAGGGAGGTTGCTAGCTGGGAGGTTTTTGAAGCTTGGATTTTCAGCTGGGCTATCTTTTCAACTCTCTCTTTTCCGGCCATCGTAGTAAGCCCCTAGCCATTCTTGGTTAAATTCTTTTAGTAGTGTTGTTTTTGGTAACTAAAACCATGACTTTTTCTCTATCCTTTGACTAGTTTGCCATGTCTTGTTGAATAGCATGTTAGCTCTTTTTATTTAGAAACCTTGGCATGTTGATGGCTAAATTCGGAGTTGTTCATGCTTGTTGTTCTCTTAGTTCATAGCTCAAAATTGTTGTTGAAATCCTTGGAGCTTAGTGTTAGCTCAAGGGCTTGTGCTTAACCATCCTTGTTTTGAGAAAGATTTGACCTTGGCATTAGTTTAATGAGTGTTAAGTTGCTTGTTTCTTGCTCACCCAAGCTTGGTGGAGATTTTTGGACCTTATTTGAGGGTAAAACCAGCATGCTAAAAGTCATGCATATTGTGTATGTTTCCATGTATATATATACATATATTTCTTTTTTATATATGTGTTGGTTGTATAAGTTGATATATTTCTTCTCTTAGTTTGGTTCTACAACTTTTGTTGTTGGTGCAGTGGTTTTGTAAAGTTGATAGCATTATTGTGTTAATGTGTCTGAAGACTAGAGCTTAGTTGTGAATCTGCGAAATGTTTTTTTGTGTTAATGGTTTGCATTTTTGTATTTATTAGTTTAGGCATTGTAAGAGAATGAGCGAAGTTTTGTAGTGGAATGTGTTTAGAATTGGATGGTGGAGATGTTCTCATCAAGTTAAAGTATTTCTTCAAGGCAAATGTCAAATGAGTGAAGGTTAAGCATTGGATCACTTTAAATTTGATCATGTTAATTATTTAAGCTTTTAGGGTGTGTTTTAAATTCCTGCATGAGTTCATGCAAGACAATTATTGTCATTTATTTATTTATTTTATTTTATTTTTATTTTCAGTTGCTCTCTAGAAAATGCTTAGGGTAATACTTGATGAGTGTTTAAACTTGCAATTAGAGTAATTTTGTTTTAACTATGGTAAATCGTTGGGGTTTAGGATTGTTTTAGGGAGTGGCATTGGATCTCATTCTTGGACGTAAGCTAATATCAAGTAAGTAATCTACCGATATAATTATTGCAAATATATATATATACACACTTCATTATCATTTGTCTTTTTTTTCTGAAATTTTCAAAAAATATTATTTTTGTTAATTACTTAGTTGTTTCTCTGTTATTACTAGTTTGTGGATAGATGTGTTTTTCACCTTTTGATTAATTCATTTGGGAAATTATTTCCATTTTATTTAATTATTCATTTATATACTTATTTTTATTCTATTTTGGGAGAGTTATGGATAATCTTGAATAATTTAATGTTTTATTATTCTTTTCAAGCTATTCATTGAATTATATTTTTAGTTGTATTACCATTATATTTTATGGTTTGGTTTTTGATAAGTTATTTCTATTTAAACTCGTTGGAACCATGGTCCCATTACCTTCAAATTATTATCTTGATATTTCCGTTATTTAATTGATTTTGTACACAGGTACTTGAATTCAGCCAAATACTTTATTTGAAATTTTTCTTCCCTTTGACTTTTAGATTTAAATTTTTCATCCAATTATGGGATTGATTGTCTTAGTTGTAATATCTTATTATTATTCTCCAAAGCGGAAATCAGGTTATGGCTTGAAAATGGGTATATTCTTATACATATAATTTATTTTTATTTTAATTTGAATACTTGGAAAATATCTGTGAATATTCTATTTTCTTGGCTTTGAAATCTATCTGAATATTTTGGTCTCCAAATAAATGATATGCAACCCTGCAGTGGGGGGTTAAACCCTAACCTTGTCGACAAGAAATTCTGGAAAATAAGACTGCAGTTTCGCACCGTGTCCGTTTGGTGAAATAATCAACGACCACCTGATATTCAGTCTCGGGTCACCGAGTATAAATAAATGATCTCTGTTATTCTGGCTCGGGTCACCGAGGGTAAAAAAATGACTTTTGGCATCTATAGTGAATTTGGAGACATACACTTGAATATGTTACGTTTTCTCTTTGCCCTTTTGATTTTGATTTTCTGCAAAAATACAAATATTTGTCCTGCCTTGAAATTCCTGTATTTTTTTATATCATATTTCTGGGCTTTGAATTCTGGTAAATCATATTTGGAAATATTCTTTTATTAGAATATTTCACTTTATATTATGTTTAAATTATGTTTTGAAGACCTATGCTCATTTCTGGCGAATTATTATTCGCAGTTATGAAATCTGGTTTTCTTTTGATTTCAATTATCTTGAATAGCATTATTACTTGAGAACTATATCTCTGATGAATTATTTATTTTGTACTTGTCTAAACTCTGTTTAAACTTTGAATTATTCTTAATATCTGAAATCGAGTTTCATAAACCCTGTTGTTTTAAACAATTTCTGGATTACTTACGGGGCTAGTGAGCTAATGGATTTTCTTTAAATCCAGTTATGAAATCTGGTTTACTTACGGGGCTAGTGAGCTCATGGATTTTCATAGACCGGCGTGGATCTTGAAAGATTGTCTGTAGATGTTGTCTTGTCCTGTTGTAAATTTTGAGTTCTTGTTATTGTCTATCCCTATATTCTTGTATTTTGTATTTTGGATTTCTGTATCCCGGTATTGTGTGCTTTATAAAGTTTGTAATCCTATAACTCAGTTGGGTTATTATAGTTTTGCCTATCCTGAATCAGATTCTGAGACCTTGCAGGCCTATGGGGCTCACACCTTGTGGGTCTGCGGCCGTTTGTTTGCACAATGGGTCCGGAGAGCCGGGTTCGGGGCGTGACAAATAAACCTTAAAGACATATTACCACATTAACATAGAAATGGCATGTTGCCTTGCAGTTCCTGACGGTCTTTCCAGTTTTGTTGTTGTATGTCTTGATGTGTTCAACCAAGAAATCCAGTGCCGGTTCTCTTGATGTCGGCATGCAGCATTTTTTCGGGTTGCAGAGTTTCCCTGGGCACTGCAAGGATAGACAAATCATTGTGTTATTGTTTTCTATTCGTTTGATATATATATATATGCTACAATCTCTAAGAAAGAGATGATATCATGATACCGCGAGAGTCAAGTAGAGAAAATCCACATCTGAGGATGAGTTTGCTGTTGTTGTAGCCGGGAAAGATAGGCAGAGGATGCCAATGAATAATGGAAACATAATGATAGCATTTGATCTTGCGTCCATTGTTTGGAGAGGATGATGTATTTGTTGAAAGGGATGAAGAAAGATGCAGAGGAATGCATGCCTCCTTAAAGGGACTGATAGTACTTTGTTGCTGCGTTTTTTACGCCGAATATGAACCTTAATTTCCCATCCTGATTTTCATGGATGAATTAATGTTAGTACTAATTTGCAAGTTAAAAGCCAATGTTTTCTTGAATGCATTTTAGAAGCGAAGGTTTGCTTTTGTAGTTGATAAGCAAGTCTTTTGCTCACACAAAATGGTTTTGTGTGTTTGATATGTGACAATTGTTAACCTAAAAGAATAATCAATTTAAAAGAAATATGAAGGTTTTTAAGAAATATGGACAAGCGATTTTGTAGAAAGAAAGAAAATCTCAGCCTTCAAAGAAATAAAAAATCAACTCTCTCTCATATATATATATATATATAATAATAATTTCATGGTTTGTAGGAAAAACATCAAAAATATAAGTTTTGCTTTAACCCATATTTATAACAATTAACAAATCCAAACATACTTTTTAAAAAATTATTTAAAGCTTTTTTTTTTTTAATTTTTTAACATAAAAAATAAAACAGGACAAAAAAAAAAAATTAAGATTTTTGTTATTGGTTGGATGACAGCCTTAAAAGCTAATTGAATTGCACATGCAATTCACGTGAAAGTGGTTAGTTTTCTCATGATATTGCGCACTATCACAAGGATTAAATGAGCTATTTAAATTATTTGAGATTAAGCAATATAGGCAATCGCTTGTCCATATTTCTTAAAAACAAGAGAAAATCAAAATGATTATTCTTTCTTTCTTTCTACAAAATCTCAATCGCTTGTCTATCACATGTATTGTTAGGTTTACTTTTAATCAAAATGAACAATAGAAAATTAAGCATAATCAATGGTTTTAGTATTAACCTGTATGTGATTATTTGTTAGATTTAAGCATATTTAATAACTTTACACAACCTTATGATATGGAATTAATTAATACCCTATTGATTATAACCACTGTTTTAATTATCAATACACTTAATGAAAAAATTATCTTACGTAGGTTATGAGAAGAAAATAAAATCTTTGAAAGCAATCAAATTAATGTGCCAAACACTTTCTAGTGCAGTGGAAAGACACATGGACAAAAGTGGGTGGACCGAATCCTTTAAAAAATAGTACTATAGCAATATTATGTAAAACTGTAGAAATATTGTGCAATACTGTTTACTGGTCTTGAGTGGGACAAGTCGTATTCTCTACTTCTCCAACTTTGCAAGGAATGCGATATTTACAATTAGTTTTAAAATATCATCTTGAGCACAGGTGGCAAGACGTTATTGCCCAACGTGTTAGCCCGACCAACATGATAAATCTCTAAGGAGTTAAAATCTACTGTAATTGGTGCATTATTTCAAGAGAGAGCGCATAATGTGTAGCAATTCGTCAAACACTTGATGTGTAATTTCACAAACACCTAGCAGCATGCTTTGCAAATATTTTATACAAGCATTCACACAAGAACAAAAATATGATATACAAGCATTCACTCAATCTCACAAGAAAATAAAGCACACACATACAATCAAGCAAAAGAAAGAAGACATAAAAGTTGGTTACCCAGTTCGGCACAACCTTGCCTACATCTGGGAGGGGTCAAGCCCGAAGAAATAATCCACTAAAAGAGGTGATAGAATAAAGAGTATAACACTCCCTTACTCACTCAAGACAAAGAATACCCTCTTAAGATTGCACAATGCCCATTCTCCTCAAACCTCACCGAACGGTCTCTCACTTGTGGTTTATCCTAAATCTTCAAGTAGGATATCTTATATAGACGCACCTACGTCCACTTGATCCTTCCTCTTTTAGAATTCTCTGCAGCTTCCTAATTTGGACACCTTCCAAAGTTAGATGTTGCAACACCCAGTTGCAACAGTACCCACTTTACTTAACATGACTGAGTTCTAGCCAGTTGCACCCGAACTTGCGACACCTTCAACCCTCTCGGTTCCTTCAGTTTGCTTCGTAGCAGTTGACTCGTCCCGAGATCCTCCTGCCTGCAACCATTTCCTTCATCACGTCACTTTAATAGATCTCCTCTCCCGAGGAACGCGCCTGCCAAAGCACACGCAACCATCTCACCAAAGATGGTCACCAAAGATCTTCCGATCTTTCTTTTCAAACTTGGTCCAAGTTTGGTCTTCCTAAATGATCTTTGTTTGACTCATGGAAATATTGTTACTAAACTTGATCTCATCTCATCCAAGTTTAGCCTTCAATATCTTCAAGCATGATCTCCAATCATCAATGCTTGGATCTTCAAATCGTCAATCAAATCTTCAAGTAATCTTCAATCAATCTCCCATATATGATTAATCGCCTTGAATAGCTCCGCCCATAATTAGCTCTTAGATCTCCCTTCAAATTGTGTTGCTAAACATGGTCTTGATAATCACATTGGCTTGTCCTTGCTTATCTTAGTTTGTGTCTTCAAATAGCTTCACACCAAACTAAGTTCCATGCAATCTTCATGATGATCTTTTATTCTTGCCAATAATAGAATATTCATATTTTTTAAAATAGATCTTTTCTAAAAGAAGTTTTACCAAAGATATGATTTATTATCCCGGATCTTACCAAGGATAAAAACAATCATGCCTAAGATAAAACTTGCCCTTCTTGGAGAGATCCTTCTAACTTGATGAGCTTTCCAAAATTAGTTAATCATCACATGAACCATTGAGAGGAATTTCACTAAACATAGTCTCTAAACATGATCTTCTAAGCCTCATATCTCCAAATGCCATGTCACCAAGCTTTAGCCACATCATCATCCTATTCACTTTTCTTTTTGCCAAGTCATCATTGCCACGTCATCTTCCTTTGCTATGTCACCTCTTGGCTTGTCACATAATGCCAATCCACATCATCAGACCTAACAAACACCAAATTTAACATGGTTCGGCCAAAAATAAGCCTACATCCTTAGAAAAATAATGCTTCACTATGCCTTGCGAACTAACAAGAGGACAAGAGTATTAGAAAAAAGCATAAGCTACGAGAGAATTACTAAGCTCTAAAAACTTAACCTCACCTCAAAAACAAGGATCTTACCTTACTTTAATGAGATTAAGAAGGAGAGCTCTCCTCTACAGCTTATTCACTCTTTCTTTTGACTCTCTACATATAAGAGAACTCACCCTTCATCTCTCTCTCTCTCTCTCTCTCTCTCTCTCTCTCTCTCATTCTCTTTTTCAACATCTAACAAATAAAACTCTATATAAGTAATAGAAACAATCTAGACCGTTGGATTAAAATATATCAAGATTTAGCTTCATTCCAATGATCAAACCACATCCCAAAAATATCAACTCAATATTTAACATGCACTACTATACCTCTGCCTGACAACCCCCTGTTGGGTTGTGGACCACACAATATGTAGGGATATAAGGATTTATGTGCATAAGTTGTGTAGACTTACACAACTAATATTTATAATTGTGTATATCTTATTATATTCAAGTTTTGAATAGACCCAAATTGTGATCTGATTCAAGTTTGAATTGGGTCCTAATTATCTAATTTTAAAAGTGTGGATATACATATTAATCATATGTTGTGTAGAATTCCTGGTGGCAAAATTGTCAAATCTATGATGGGCAGACTTATAATTAACCCCATAAAGATTTCTTATAAATAGGGTGTGGTCCCTGACTGAGCATGCAACAATTGAGATTCAGAATTAGGTTTTCTGAATTAGGCTCTGCGTGTGATTAGTGAGAAAAACCATAAGACCCAATCACCTTTGCCGTAATCAATGGATTCAAGTGTAGGTACGCTTCCGCCACTTTCTTTGTTCCTAAGCAATCTCCAAGCAAGAAGATTCAGGGTTTGAACTAGGATTTATACCCATTAGATTCATCAAGTGGTACTAGAGCCATCTTGTTTTAGAATTATTTGGGATTTATTTTAATTAAATCTTGAATTTATTAATTAATATGCATGTATATATATCTATTTATTTATTATGTATGCTTTCAGTCCTGAATTTTCATGTTAATACGATTATCGTCGTATATCGATTGGGTATTTATATATATATATATATATATATTCAATTTAGAATCCGTAATGATGTTATGATTGTATAATTGATATATATATATATATGCACTAATCAAGAAAACCCAAGTGCTGGTTTACTTGTTCATCCTAATTTATACAAATCTACTACATGATGATATTGTTTTTGTGTGAATTAATTGTTTCACGGATTTTGAGAAATTAAATGATCTTATGATATTATAAATAGTTAATATTATATATCATGTCATTGTTATGATTATATGATATATCATAGCATTGTTTGATAGAGATGAATTGATTTATAAATTCTTCATGATTCAACGTTTTTAACACATGATTGGATTTATTGTCATTATTATCATTATTTTATTACGTTAATCTTGATGATTATTAAAATCAAAGCTATTGAGTATAATTAATTAGTTATGTTACTTTGATTTTGAATTAGGTTAATATTTGAATTTTAGTTTAATTATTATGAATTTAATTTTTAATTCATAATTATAAAGTTAGTTTTAATAATCATTAGGAAATAACAACTTAGAGTTGCTTCTATAGCTTTCTTGGGTATTTACTACAATTGGTAGAAGCAGCATCATTACCAAAGTCACCTCTGTTGTGGAAACCTTTTGTTTGTGAATGACCATGGTGTTAGTGCATGCTTATTCTCATGCAGATAACACGTCGGCCCGAAGGAAGACTGTTGTCTGGCAGAGATTTGTTTGCACATGTGGTAATAAGTTGTTTATAGTTATAAAGTGTCTATTGTGAGTATTTAGTCAGCCCAAAAGAAGACTTTATACTTGACTAGATTTTACTATAAAACTTGATTACTACAACAAGTTAATTACTAATGAATTGAATCTTTATCCAAAGACTAGGTTTAATGTCACCACAATTAACTTGAAGATGGGTGGTTGTTATTTATATGTTTGATTATTATATTTTTGTCATTTAATTGTGAGTTGATTTTTGTTAATTGCTTTATGTACAGTTGATATTATGAGTGTTAGCAATGTGTCTGCTACACTCAGTGGCGTTCTTGTGCTTAACAGCACAAACTTTAAAACTTGGAAAAACAAGGTGACACTTGTTTTGGGATGTATGGATCTGGACTATACGTTAAGAGAACCATGTCCTGCACCTCTTACAGATCAAAGCTCTCTTGAGAATAGGAGAGTTTTTGAGAGGTGGGAGCGGTCTAATCACATTGGTTTGATGATCATAAAGAATACAATCCCGGAGACTTTTCTGGATACTAATGCTTTTATTGCCCCCACTATTTGATCCTTCTCCACCAGTGTTGTTAGATGAGTGGCTTCCCTCTCCATTATTGTTGTTGTTGGTGATGGTGTTATCCTCAAATGGATAATACTCATGGAGAACATATGCTACTTTCAACAAGGATAATTGGTAGTAAATCTTCATACTCCACCGCTTGTAATTCATGCCATTGAATCATTCTAGCCTTTCCACTTCATAAGAGAATGGTTTGATTGAAGGAGTTGCCATTGGAAGGAAAATAATATTCAAGAATTGTTGGATATAAATGCACTTTTGCTTTCTCAAGAACTCAGTTGAACCAGAAGGATTGAGAAGAGTTCTCAATACGGGAAGAAGATTTTTCTGAAAAGTTAGGTTTTTTTCTTTTAAAAAAGGTACAAGATTAGATTTTAAAATGATTGGAGGGGGTATTTATAAATTTGAGAAACCTCTTCGCATCACAACTGCTATAAAGTGAAGAGGCGTGAAAACGTTCAGAAACAACCCTTGAAAATATTTTATTACTTTATGTTTTATTTATTTATTTTTTTGGGAAATTTATGCAACACTTTTAACAAAAAAGACACCTAGATGTTGAAAAAGTAATGCTATATCGTGCGAATAGCTTGGCCGAATTCATAACACGAATGAGATGGCAGCTAGGTGTCATCCATTATTATCTCTCCTAATCAGCAACATTTTTTTTAAAAAAAATAACAAATCAAGCCCTACTTCCTCACTTCTCTCTTCGTCATCACACCTTCGTCATCTCACTTCCCACGCTACCAAACTTGTCACCCGCCGTCGCTACAGCCACCGACTTCGACGAACCCCCATCACCTGTCGCCTGCAAAAAAATATGGTCACCCACTCCATCCCATCTTCGCTCTCGCCTGCAAACGAACCTATCACTGCCGTCACCGAAGCCGACTAACTCCATCACTCATCGCCCGTAAACAAACCCTATCGCCCCCGCCATCCCATATTCTTCTCCTTTTTTTCTTCTTCTTCTTCTTCTTCTTCTTCTTCTTCTTCTTCTTCTTCTTCTTCTTCTTCTTCATCTTCATCTTCATCTTCATTTGCATCTACGTCTGCGTCTACGTCTTTGCCAGCCAATGCACTCTGTCACTCTCTCTAATCTCTCTCAAAGACATACTCACTCACACCAAAAGCTGATAACAATGTGTTTACGGTGGGGTGAAATAATGTAGACCATCCTCTTGGGGATGACCATAGAAATTGTTCTGATGGTGTTGCTTGCAATTGGGTCCACTCGTTCCTCCGTTGACATCAGTATTTTGAATGAATTTTCAATGAATTCTGGGATTTGTTTGCAGATGATGTATGATTTACATAATTTCGTTAATAATAATCTATTGATTAGTGATGATAACTCAATGATTTCACTTTTAACTATTTGTGAGTTCTGCCAATGAGCTTTCGGTGTGGAGCTGGTCATTGGCGTGTTGCTTTTCTATGCATTATCTCTTTATAAAACTCTTATGAACAACCATTAGATGAACATTTCCAATTGAATTTAAAATAGTTGAGGCAATTTAAAAAACCATCATAATTGATATTTACTCACCACTCATCAGAATTACTTCAATTACTCATCAAAATCACTATATTTAGGTTAAGAATTTAAGACCTGTGATTTAAAGAAAAGAACACTTCAATGAAAGAAGTAAGAGCCTCTTTCCTCAACAAGGAAAGATTTGCCTTTGATAGTTCAGCATGTTCTCCATCAATTTGTGAATTAGAGACAAAAGAAAAATAATTCTCAAAGGAAAAAAAAAAACTTGTAGAAACATCTGGGATGGCGCGGGCAATAGGGTTTGTTTGCGGGTGATGAGTGATGGAGTTTGACGGCGTCAATAACGGCAGCGACAGGTTCGTTTGCAGGCGAGAGCGAAGACTGGATGGCGTGGGTGACCATATTTTTTTGCGAGCGACGAGTGATGGGGGTTCATCGGAGTCGGTGGCGGCAGCGATAGCGGGTGACGAGTTTGGTAGCGGGGGATGTAAGATGGTGGCAGTGTGAAGACGAAGAGAGAAGAGAGGAAGTAGGGCTTGATTTGTTTTTAAATGTTGCTGATTAAGAGAGATAATAATGGATGACACCTGGCTGTCACCTCATTCGTGTCATAAATTTGGCCAAGCTATTCGCACGATATAGCATTACTCATGTTGAAAATTTGGAGCCAACTCCCTATAATAATCAGTAACAGTACTCCCAATGTCCTAGTGTGCCAAAATTGGCTATGAATATTAGAGATAGCAAAGACAACAATCGAGAGCCTATTTCAATAATCTTCTTACTCTCAAACTAATACATTTTACCAGTAGTTGATCAGAAATATCATATAAGGGCTTCCCACCACCAGCAATGAAAGCTCTACTATCGTCTATGATCACTCAACTTATACCACCATTGTTTGTATTAGGCACTACCACACCATTTGTATTTATCTTCACTAAGACTAATGTTGGTTTTGTCCAGTTGATCATACTAGAGGTAACTGTAGATGTTTGGTTGCTATAACATGTTTCCTAGCCTTTTACTACTGAGAAAACATTTTCATGGCTAAATTGAGAACGGCCTCTAGTGACATGAATTTCCTATCAACGTTGCCAAATTAATTCGCTAAATTGGCGGATTTTACATTAGAAAATTCTATTTTAATTAGAGGAGTTTTGTTGATTAGGCACCGATAAATTTGTTTTTTCGTGGCGTTTATTAAAATAAACGCCGCTAAATAATTTATTAGCTTGAAAAAATAAACCAGAGGAATGTGAGTTAGCGACATTTATGTTCTAGACGCCGGTAAGTGTGTCTGTTTTGGCGGCATTGTTAGAATAAAACGCCGCGAGGATAGTTGGCGGGATTGGCGTTAAATTTTTTCACAAAATTAAATTTTATTTTGCGGCGTTGAAAATATTAAACGCCGTAATGATTTCATTTGGCGGCGATTATTTGATTAAACGCCGGGAAGGCTTTTATGTAAAGTGAGCTACCTAGGTCGTCTTCTTTCGCTTTCTCTCCCTGCGCACGTTTCTGTTTCTCCTTTCTCTCTGTACGCACCTCCGGTCTTCTTTCTCTCTATCTTCTTTTGCCTCATTCTCACAACTGAAGTTGATAGAGTTCATAAGGTTGGTGATCATTTATCCCTTTTATGTTTTTTATTATGAATTTCATGTTGTAGTTTTTGTTTTTTTGGTTTTTGGTGGTTGATTGGTGGTTTCGTTTGGGAAGAATTGAGGGTTTTCCTTAGGGTTTCTGATTAGGGGTTTAGTTTGGATAAATCAGTTGCTAATCTCTACTCCTCCATCAAGGTAACCTCTTTTCTTCTTATTTCTATCAATCAAATCTCTTTATTTTATTTTGTTTATTTGTATATTTTGATGATGATGAAAGTAAAGTTCATGTGGTGAGAATTTATGGGAATATTGAGAGTGAGCTTCTTGCCAAACAGGTAGCTTGAATCATTGGATTGATAGATTAGGGTTTCAATAGTTGAGGCTTTTTTTCTATGTGAATTCTTGTGTTTTTTAGTTGGCGCTGGTTGTCTTTTTATGAGCACGTATATACATATATATAATAAATAAGAATTTAGCGAAGCTAGTATATATAAAAAAACAGAGCTTAAAACAATATTATAGTGAAAACAACACATCAAACACTTCATAAAAGCGTGTGAGTGTGTGTGTATATATATAGAGAAAGACAAAGAAAGGAATGGGAACCTGGTCCTCTCCATGGGCTTTGGCGGCATTGAACGTCTGTTTAGTGTTTGACAGAATGTCTCAAAGAGTTTAGATAAGAAAATTAGCTTTCTTTGCATTGGTCATTATTCTTGTTGCTCAGATCATGTCCAGCATAGTATTTTTGAATATAGGGTGAATATTACACATTTTCTAAAAGTCATCCTCTGAGCTAATGGAACACATTGTCTTGTACTCATTTGGGATTATATACTTTACTCGCACTGTAGGTGGTTCGAGAACCCAATATGTGCATATCTCCTCTAATAATATCTGTCATCCAGTCAAGACAGTGAAATCCAACACATAATCATCCCCTTTATACTTCGCAACACTATAAAACAAATCTATGGAGGGCCTACATCAAGAAAAACCACTATAGATGAAAGACCCATGAATGTGATACTAGTGAACGTCATAGTTAGTAAAACATACTAATAAGACCAAGATATACACCTTGATGGGGATCTAAGAGATACCTTCACACATTCTTGGCGGTAGACTTTTGTCAAGTTACCTCGCCACCGAAGAACATAGATGGGGAAATAGATTGAGATGGGTGATAAAAGAGAAAGATCACTCCAAAGCCAATGCCAATGAGGAAGAATAGAAAATGAAATGAAGAAGATGCAAGCTTCTCCAACAAGACAAAAAGTAAGGAAGAAGACTTTTGAAGCATATCAAGTACAAAGCACCATGCTGCTTTGACAAGACATGGTGGCAGAATTCCCAAAAAGCAAAGGGTAATGTGGGGTTTTTCAAAAATATAAACGACCAAAGGTGACGGGAGGGATGAAATAGAAATGGTTGTAAAAAAGAGGGACTAAAAAAAATAATATTTTATCAAAAAGACTTACTGGAATAAGCAAAAAATTCCATGGACTAATAAGTAATTTTTCCTAAAAATAAAAATGTAGAAAATTTGAAAGAAATCATTAGATATGTATAATAGATGCAATATATTCCAAGACAAAAATTCATACTATATCCCATGGTGTTTTCTTCTTCCTCCAATATGTTTTAATTAATAAAATATTATTATGTAATATTAATGAAAATCATTAATACTACCACATTTATAAAAATAATTTTCCTACCCAATGGAAAAACCACTTAATTTTTCTTTTAACTTTTTTAACACTAAAAATAAACCGTACTAGAGAATTTGAAATTTTTGTATTGTTTTTTCCCTTTTTAAAGAAAATTTCAGCTGAACAAAACATTGCATAACTAATAACAATTTAAAAACAAAAACCCATCAAATAACAAACATCTAACAAGTAAATGACAATAACAACGCTATGTGGAATATGGATTAAGAAAATTTTCTTTTTGCCATAATCAACCAAACTATATGCTATAATGTTATCTTCCCTAGTTATAATCTCAAGTTCACATCATTCCAATGGTTTAGTATTGACCGCGATGTGATTTTAGGCTATTTTTTATTTTTTTTCTTACATTTAAAATAATTTGTATTTCATTTAATTTTTAGTTTAATATCAAAATAAAATTTAATTTTTGTTTGATTTCAGTTTGAGTTTTGCCTGATAAGCATCTTGTCCATATTATCAAAAATGTGGCTTGATGAGGTTATGAATAAACTTTTCATTAACTTTTTTACTAGTATTATTATATCTAAATATTTAAACATCCTTTTTAGAGTGTCTTCATTCCTAATTCCAATTATAAAAGTCGACTTTGTGTTCATTTAGAATTTTGTTGATTTTAAATGGAATTAAAAGAGGAATTTAATGTTGGCATTGGTAGAGTAAATATTAACTAATAATTTATGATAAATTACTTCAATTTCAATAATCAAGATTAATTCTATTTCTATGTTTGTAGCTTTTTGTTTTCCCCTTATAGAGCAAGCCATAATCACTTTATAATACCGACTGATTTACATTATGAAAACATAAATAAAGAAAATAAATAAATATTTATGATTTTATAGATATCATAAACCTTCCTAAATCTTTCTACTCTCATAAAAGCTTGGACTTCCATACTTGCAAAATTATTTTATATTTTATATTTAAATTTACCTGTGTTTTAAATTTTTTTTTCGAATATAGCAAGCTTATATTAGTGAAGGTGTGTTCATAGTTAAAAATTAAACATTTGATTAGGCATTTTCACACAAGATTTGAGTAAGTTTAGATTATAAGCCCGCATGTTACGATTGAAAATCTGTAACCACCATTGTGCCCAACAAGTTTTGAACTTATTTTTTATAAAACGTAATCCTTATAGAGTAATAAAGAGAAAATGTAATCAACCATAGTAACATAAAAAACTAATCTAACCAACGGCCTTTGGGTCAATTGGTATTGGGTCTCTTACGTAAGGCGTTCATTTCGGAAAAGACCCGGGATCGAACCTCATGTCTTACGCTAGGTGAGGGCACATAGGTCGGCGTTGAGCCTTACTCCCCACATGTGCACGTCCTTGAGGTTCTGGTGCTTGTCGTCTTTCTCAAAACAAAAATAATAATAATAATAATCTAATGGGTTATCGGGTATAAACATCAAATTCCGAACCCAATCGGGTCAATCCGTTATCACTCAAACTCCGATAACGACCAGACCCGAATCCGAAAAAGCATCATATCATCGCCGTGCTTTTGAATCCGTCGAGATCCATCTCTCCGGCAGTGCGATGCCGCTGCGGTGCTTTCTCCTGCTTCGAGGTACGACATCGCTCGCTAGGGTTTCGTTCTTGAAGAATTCTAGGGTTTTAATTCTAGTTATTGATCTAGGAATCTCTTGTTTCAGCTCAAATGCTTCGAATTCGAAGTCGTTGAGGGTTTCTGATCTTGATATGGCGCCGGAGCAAGATCCGGTTGCTGTTGAGGAGGTGAAAAACGCGGAAGTGGCCGTGAAATCGGAGCCGGAGGAGGAGAATGTTGATTTGAAGGCTGAGATCGCGGAGGATGGAGAGATTGATGTGGTTGGGTTTGGGGATGGGGCGGATGTTTATACTGTTCAGGGCGATGATCCGGATGCTACTGAGCATTCGAGCTCCTTTGGGGAGACGTTCTCCGGGTGCGGAGATGGGGGGAATTCGAGCTCGAGTGATGCGGAAGTTGAATCGCGGGTTGAGCAGCATTCTCTCTCCAATGGAGTCCTCAGGATTTGCAGGTTTTTCTTTTTTTTTCTATTTTTCTTTTTTTCGATTTGCTGGTTTCGTGTGACAAACAATTAGACAAATTTGGAATTTTTTTTCATGATCTTGGCACTTGAAAGATGATGAATTTCCGATGCTATATGTTGTGTTCATAATTGATAAAATTTGTGATGTGTTGTTATTGTGTTCAGCATGGAATTGGAGCTGCTGGAATCATTTGCACACTGAACTATGCTTTCTGATTATAGGATATATCCCTTTTATCTTGTGATGTTTTTCGGTGGTATGATTGGAAGAGAACCATCAGTTTGATTTATTTCTTAGATAAATTTGAAAATAAACATTTGTAATGGATTCGTCTTTAATCATGTTTTTCACGTTTTTTGTCCTTTGTTGAATGTATCTTTTTACAATGGTGTAACAAGGTTATTAAATTCTACTTAAAGATGGTGATTGTTGTATTGGTGATAATACAAGTTATTGGATTTGTCCAGAGAATGGCATATCATAGAATCGTCTTACTAGAATTTGTATGGTTTGAAAGAGTGGCACCACTATGAGAACTTGGATGAAGAATTGATGTTAAAAGAGAAAATGCTTGTTGGGCTACTTGTTTTAGTTGATGCTCATTTAATGTTTCAATTTTTAGATGGCATTCATTTGCTTGTACTTTGTATCTCATTAAGTTGAAATATCCGTGGTAATGTGATTGTATCATGGGCATACAGGATTCAATCTATGCTCTTTATTTTCTAAAGTTTGCGTTATGTTTTTGAAAAATATAATAATTTTTCCCATCATTTATGATTCCAGCTATAGTGTGTTACATGTGCATTAAAATCAAAATTATGGCAATAAATTAAAGTGATAAATCTGGTCTTAACAATGTAATCATGAAATATTTTTGTTCAAGGACTATTTTATTTTATTTTATTTTTGAGTAGTTATTTGGTATCACTATTGCATTTGTCAGCCCCTTGAAATTTGCTTTGATAGTCGCCTTTGCTTAATTTAAATGATGATACGAGTTTCACATGCACATTCCCAGGAAAAAGAAGATAACTGACCATTGGAGGAACTTTGTTCGCCCTCTGATGTGGAGGTGCCAGTGGCTAGAGTTGCGGATGAATGAACTACACTCCCAAGCTCTAAAGTACGACAATGAATTAGCAAAATATATGCAGGAGAAGCAGTTGCATTCAACAATGGTAGGCTTAGAGGGATCTGCTTCTAGGATGGTTCCTTTGTCTTGTGGGAGCCGTAAAAATCAGGTAATGAAGAGGAGAAAAAGGAAAAGAAATGAAGAAACAGTTGATACAGCATCATATATGTCACAACACAATATATTCTCCTATTATGGTAATGATTGTGGATATCTTCAAATGCCTCTTTGCCATATCATGCACAGGACATATTTTGATAATAACTTTGTGCATTCTTCTACAGAAAACAAGCGATCCGAAATAGATCGTCACTCAATTGATGATGATTGTGGCGATCCAGGTATGGCTACTTGGTGTGCTTTTCTTTTTTTAAAAAAATAAAAAATAAAAAATGCCACATTCTAACAATTTTCAAGCATGGACATAGATGCTCTTCCACCTTTTCATCCAGTGGATGAAGAGGTTGATCGTGGAGAGTGACATCGAATTTTTCTTTCTGTGAGGAAATTTAAACTTTAGAGGAATGAAAAGAATATTCTTTACATAGCACCTCCACCCACCAATTTCTATCCATGGGACAAAAAAGTTGGGAGGAGTATAGAAGGGAAAGGTAAACAAACAAATCTGTACACATGCACTCACAGGCCTAAATCCGCAACCTAGTTATATTCCTGTACATATTTTTCTTTGATGGAAGGGAAGTTATTTAGAGATCGTTTTTTCTTGGCTTCTTTATCATGTAATGGATTATGGTTAATATGTTGTGTTATATCTGTTTTAAGACTGACATTCTTGTTATGCTTTTTTCAATACTACACAGTGGATGAAAGAAACAGAAGCACTGATGTTTTTGAAGCTTTGAATGAATGGCTAATGTTTGGTGGTCGTGATGCCTCTTTGGAGCAAATCCTGTTGAACATTGATGTTGTTCAGTCACGGATTGTAAAGTTGAGAAGTCGTCTTGATTCTCTTATGAAGGCAAACAATCGAGAGCTAGCTGTGAGCCAAGGTTTTCCTGGTTCAGGAGAAACACGTCATAGCCATGCTTTGAGTCCTAGCTGCTCTCCACGCAATAATGGAGATATAAAATTGCATGGAGCTCTAAATACTCCACCTCATCATGTATCTGAACATGAAATTGGGGATGCAACCTTGCCAGGGAGTACAGTATCAAGCTATGGAGATGCTGCTGAGCCCGATATAGTTGAGAGCACATTGGACCTGTTGTCTGCTGCCCCTTCAAGTCAGCATCAATTTGGAAACTCAAGCAAGGAAGTAAGTAACTGTATTCTCCCGCTGATTAATAACTCTTAGAAATATCACTGAACAAGAAAGTTGCATGTGTAGTACCCAAATGGTAGCTTAATAAGTGATCCCATGATGGCAAGCCAAATAAGAGAATCTATTTCTCAGGAGGATTTGTATCTTTTATATCTATTTGACTATTCATCTTTAGCTCAGAATCTTGGACCTTGACTGAATTATTCATCTCATGAGTAGAGGAGTCATTCTTTCCATTAAAAGCCAATTCATCTGTTCTGTTTATGGGGGTTTTTTTTTTTAAAATATTGTAATTCTATGGGTAATTCTCTATCTCTATCCCAGTGTGTTTGTGGACTAGATGATGGATGTCAGATCACATGATGAGAAGTTGGAACGTGTTTCAAGTAGATATCACATTCATCTTTCGATTACTGATTGCATTTATGCCTGCAGAATGCTGAGGAAGTCTTGATCACTAACCAGACTGCTGACGAAGAACTTCAGAACTTTGATAAGGTCAAGCAAAACCACGAAGTGGTGAAGGAAGAGGCTGAATCAAGCTCATCCGATGAAAGCACAGCCCCTGAGCTTTCAGTGTCAGGACCAGGCTCCGAGAAGGAAAAGCCTAACACGACGCAACAATCAGTTCTAAAACCTTGCTATTCAGGGAAAAAGAGGGGCCGAAAACCAAAGAGGAAGCGAAGAGGTGGTTTTGTCGGTAACTGGAAGAGCGAAAGGCTGAAAAAACGAAAAATGGCATAGAGAACTAGTTGGAATGATGAACTTTGTTAAATGTTGTTTGTCTGCCTTTTGTTAAAAGATCTAAATTCCAGTTCTGTTACTTTCAGAAACCCTTAATTTTAAGGGCCTTTGTTTGGGTGTATTTGGATTTACAAGTAACAAGTGTCATTTTGCTTTAGAATATATGTATATATATAGGGGTTCAAATGAATCACTAAGAAACTCATATGTTAGTGTGTTTTTATTTTTTTACAATTTATTTTTTATAATTTGCATCATTAGATGAAGCCCATAGCATAAGCACCGGTATTTAAATATTTGGATTTTATTTTTTTTAAAATTTGTTTGGTTTTGATTGGTTTTTTTAATAAGTTCCACACCACCTATTTCTCTCTCACTACAAATAATAGTTTTTCTTTTTTTTTTTAAATATTGCTTTTAAACAGTAGAATATATATTTATTATTTAATTGTCTCTCTATATATATAATTTTATTTTGCTTAATTTTATTATTGTTGATTTTTTTTATTTTTATTTGGTTTTATTATTTCTATATATATATATATGTATATATGGTGTTTGTTTTTTTTATTATTTATATACATAAGCACATATATAAACACATATATTGCCTAAATGCCTCTTATGTTTTCATTGGCTTGATTTTGATTGACATGTATTTTATTTATTTATTTATTTATTTATTTATGTGTTTTAAGTTTTTATTTATTTTAAGTGGATCACACATCACTCACCTTCCTTTTTCTCTCAACACATACATGATGTAATATTATATATTAATATTAATATATATTATACTATATTATATTATATGTTTACTAATAATAATATTTTTATTTGCTTTTATTTTTTCCTTAATTTTTATTTAAATTTTTTTATTGTTTTCATACATATATAGACATAAACATGATTTCGTATATTATAATTTTCTTTTTGTTAGATATATTATGTCTTTATTTTAATTTTATTTTCATTGCTTTTCATCTATATATGATTTTATTATTATTATTATTATTATTTGTATTTTTTATTTAATTTATCTAATAATGTTGTCATTTATTATTTTTTTCCTTTGTTTGTATTTTTTGTTAAGTGTTTTTTAAATGATTTGTATTAATAGATGAAGTCAGTAGCGCAAACACGAGCATCCATACTAGTATATATATATATATATATATATATATATATGTGTGTGTGTGTGTGTAAGCATGCGCATCGCCCTGAGAAAAATAAATATTTTTTATGCTTGTGTGTGCGAGAGAATAATTTTTCATGTTTTTCCAAAAAATAATTTTTCATCCACCACCGTAAGCACATGACAAACAAAAGCTAAATAAATTTTTAATATTTTTATTTAGTCAATAACATTGGTGCATTATTCATTTTAACCCCATGATAAAAGTATTTGATGAATTTGTTCATTTTATATTCTCTAGTTGGCTGTTATTGTTATTATAGAAGACAACCGGTTAATATTTAGGTTCAAAAACTTTAGCATTTAGATAAAAAGCGTATCAAAAACCTATGGGGTTTCCTTCTAACTTTTGTTGTTCTCTCTTTTGACCACATGCACATACACATGTACATGGAGGTATGTTGTTAAGAGATTGGAATTCATCCCAAAGCTTCTTGATCCTAGTATAATAGGCTGAAATAGAACTAGATCCTTAAGTAATTTGACTCAACTCCTTCTGAATCTAGAAAAACTGAGGCCCATTCGATTGCTCGAATCTTTCTTATAGTTCAAGCCATATATCACTAGCCTTTTCCATATACACCACACTATCCAAGATTTCTAGTGATAATCCATTCAAAATCCAAGTGATTACCATACTATTACAGACTTCCCAACTCTCTAAATCTTCAGAATCAATCTCTGGCTTCTTGCAAGAACAATCACAAATCCCAATTTTCTTCTTAGCAGTTAAAGCAAATTCCATTACCCTTCTCCAAGAACCATATTCTTCACCATTGAATGGTTTAGAGACAAGCATCATTCCAGAATGATCTGAAGGATGTAAATGTAGAGCATCTAAGGAATTCATAGATACTCTTTTCATCTTTAATGGAGAAATCAGCCATACAGAGTATATAGTCAAACAAAACTCAAAAACAACTCGAACAAAACCTTAAAATCACAAGATCCAAACCAAAGAGGTCATAGAGGATCAAAGAAGAACACATTGTAGCTCTGATACCATGTTGAAAAGTAGATCTGTGATCAAGATTTAACTCACATAAATGCTTCAATTTACTGAAAAACCAGTAGAAAACCTGCTGCCATTGATGAGACTTGAAGCTCCATAGCATCAGATCTGATCTAGCAAAACAAACATGAAAAGAAAGAAGAAGAACAAAGGATTGAGGAGAAGAGATCAAAGGTTTTCATTCAATCTCACACCCATAAAAAGAAGATTAGTGTTTATATATTCTGTTACAAAGCTAGGAATCCTAGATAATAGTTATAACTACCATGCTGATGCGACAGAGCTGTCAGAACTTATTAAGCTTAGACTCCACATCAGCAAACCGTCATAACAAATAATCACGTGTAAATCACATGACAATGTAACATCAAATGAATAAGGCTTTGTTTTCATCCAGCTTCTCATCGAACTGCCACTTCTCTTCTTCATTTGAATGTCTGTCTCTATCTCTTCTTCTCCTTTATTTATTTTGATAACTTTAACTTCAATAATATCTAACCAAACTGATTTTTTTCAAACTCAAAGTTAAAATCCTTCAGTGCAACACAAAGGATGTTAGAATTTAGCATTTTAGTTACATATAATAAAAACAAATAGATTTGACTCTTTTATAGTTTCGAATACAAAGATTTGTAATTACATTATAATATGAGATCTAAGGAATTTATAGTTGCATTTAATTTAATGGCACCTTGGTTTATGTACTATTTATTCATTCTCCCTGTTATTTACATTTTAGTGTCATCATGGCTATTGATTGAACTTGAGCTTATCTTTAAAGTTCCTATTCATGTATTGTGTTTGGCTGAGTTATTATTTAGACATATTAATTGGTTTCTAGCCACAATTGGACGGTGAAACAAACAATCAATCCTTTAGGTGCTCTAGACATTTTCTAAAAATATTTTTTTCTAAAAAAAAAACCTACAAAATTTTCTCAAACATTTACCTCCAAAAAAAAAATTATTATTATTTTAACCTGGATAAAAATTCAATTAAATTTTTATGAAATAACACTTTTATCTTTTATTTTTGGTTCAATTTTTCAATTGTGCGCCGTGTCTATTTTACGGTAGCTCATAGGGAAAGCCAACTTAGGGTTAAGAAGGCTCTAGCCTCCAATAGTTGAAGCGAGCCTTTTACTTTGAAGGAAAAAATAAATATGAAATATATATATATATATATATATTAAAAATAAAATAATAAATTCAAAAAATTATAAATGAATTAAATATGGATTTAAAAAAAAATTATAGAATCTTTCCACTAAAAAAAATCATAGAAAAATTTTTATAGAATGAAAACCCGCTTCAAACTTTGGAAGGAACTTTTGATTCTGAGCTTTGTAAAACATGTGATGGCAATTAAGACAAATAAATATTAATACGTAAATTATATTACATCTCACATTCTGACGAGAGATTGTCTCACAGCCACAGTTTCATAATAGTTACGATTCATTTTTATATTATTTCAATTTAATGATTTAAAAAGTAATTTTTTAAGATAATTATCAATATATATTTATATTATATAATAAATAAATTGATTTACTAGTAATTATCACGAATCCGAGTGTAGTGGATTATTAAAAATACGGGGCCTCACGTGAGACCCAATTGGAGATCACCACGTCATCCGATGAGATTGGGCGCTAGGGCAAAGGGCGGGAATAATTTCATCGCCGCGCGCTTCACTCGAAATCACAAATCACGCGCGCGTTTACAAATAGCGTGTCACAAATCCAATTCTCTGATTCTTCGAAAATGGGGAGAAAAATGAAATCTAGGGTTTCGGAGGAAGAGGCGGCCAACCCAGAAGTCGAGGATGACCAGCCGCATCGTGAAACCCTAGCCCAGGAGAAGAGCTTATACGAGGTATTTCCTCTTCTCCACTTTGGTTTTCTTGAGTGAGTTTGGATTGCTTTTGATTCCCTTGGTTTTTTTTTTCATGATCCTTTGCTGAAGATGGAGGGAAAAAGATTTTTTGATTTATTTTATTGTGGTTGTTCTTTTAAGGTGTTAGATTGATTGTTGTTCTTGACTCTGATTGAGGGTTCTTGGAAACAGAAATGTTTGATTCATTGAATCAAACAGGTGATGTGACTGAGGAAATGGAGGATTTGATGGTTTTTTAGTGGAAAAAAGTTCTTGCTTTGTGTTTTTGGAAATGATTCATGACACTAGTTTTAGGGCACGACCGAATTGGGTGAACGCTATAAGTGGGACATTTGCAGCGATGTGAAAATTTTGGATGTAGTGTATTTGAGAAAAGAATGTAGCAATTTGAAAGGAAGAAATAAGGGGAAATAAGAATGATAGATTAAAGGATTATTGGGAGATGATGAAATTTAGACAATCATGTGCAAAATTGACATGTGAGGTAAAAGGGAAATAGATGTGGTTGCACAAAATTAAAATTTTGTTTTGGATGCATAAATGGTTTGCCCCAACTAAGAAAATTGGTATTTTGATTCTTGGAACTGAGAGAATTCCAGTACAAATTCTAATATGCGAGTTCTAGGTTTCATTGGATGAACTTGCACGTTTCCCCTTCATTCTTCTAAAATTGCACGTTCCTTCTGTCTAAAATAAGGATATTATGCTTGTTAATGTTTCACATGTCTTTTATGGGAGTTGTTGTCTCTGTAAACTAGCGTTTTGTTTATATCTTACTTGAATGAATGTGGAGATTTTTGTTAGATTTTTAATTTGACTTCTTGCAAAGATACATTCAGACTGCTAGTCATCTTAAAAAGATTTCCATGGAGGCATGCCTGTTTACTGGCTTGGACTATGAGCGCTTTTAGCAGATGAACAAAATAGCTTGTGAGAACAATATGTACATGTTCCTAATATAATATTATTTTGCCGGATCATGTAGGAATAGTCATGTTAGTTATAATGATCCATTTATTTTCCTTCTCTAAATCAACCAGATCTTGTTTGTTTTTTTATGCATTGGCTTATGAGTGATATGCTGATTCAGTTTTTGTCAATGAATTTTTTGAACTCAACTTATGCTTTAATCAGTTAAACTAGAATGATCTGTTTATTTCATTTTCACTGAATCAATTAGACCTTCCTTGTTGGTTTTCTTATGCATTGGCATGTGTGATATGCTGATTTGGTGTTTTTGTTTCCATTCCCTTGAATGAAGTTTTCTAGACTCAGCTTATTCTCTAGTCATGTGAGCCATATCCTTGTTATATTTTACTAAATTAATCAAATTTTCCTTATTAGTAGGCCTATGCATTGCTATGGGTGATATGTTGATTCCTTATAGGTTTCCTTATTCTTTGATGTTTGCTGAGGTTTTTTGAATTCAACCTGTATACTATTGGAATATTTTATTTTTGAAGAACTGCTGGTGAAACCAATGTGCGCAAATACTCTTATTAAGCAGGAGCAAGTTATTTGTTCAGCTCATGTCACCAGAGAGCTAGAGCTGCTCATTTTTTTAAACTTGAAAAGAAGCCATAAGATGGAAAATGAAAGCATTGGTTTGAAAACTCTATTCTTGTTCCATGTGCATTTATTTGTGTGATGTAGTTAACTTTTACCTAGCTATTGTTGACACTGCATCAAATAGTTGTTGATTTATAACATTGGTTTTCTTGTAGATCCTTGGTGTGGAGAGGACAGCATCTCAACAGGAAATAAAGAAGGCTTACTACAAATTGGCTTTGCGTCTACATCCTGATAAAAACCCTGGTGATGAGGTGCCAATGCTTTTATTGTTTTAGAGACTTATTTTTTAAAGTTTTGATGTAATACAGATCATTTGTTCTAAGCCTAGTCACTTTCATTCACTCAGGAGGCCAAAGAAAAGTTTCAGTTATTGCAGAAGGTGATATCTGTTCTCGGTGATGAGGAGAAGAGGGCACTGTATGATCAGACTGGTTGTGTTGATGATGAGGTCAGTGATTCAGGATAAGAAATAGTTTATACATTGTTGATCAATATATATATATAGACATATGTATGCTTCTAAAGTTTTTGACAATGATCATCAGGGCTTGGTAGGGGAAGCTGCTCACAATTTACAGGAGTTCTTTAGATCAGTTTATAAGAGGGTATATTGTTTTTACTTTTGCCAATTTGATATCTTACTCCGTTGACATGCCCTGTTGCACCGAAGTAACTTCTGCATCCTTTGTAGGTTACGGAAGCTGATGTTGAAGAATTTCATGCTAACTACCGCGGATCCGATTCAGAGAGGAAGGATCTTAAGGATCTTTATGCCAAATTCAAAGGCAATATGGAGAGGTTTGCAACATTAGATTATTAGATGCATCTGCATTGACTATCTTTTTAAAATTAAGTATTTGTGCAGTTTTCACTGTAGATACTTCAGATAAATCTGTTCATTTGTGATATTAGGATTTAGTGATATATAATATTGCAGAAACTCAGTTATATGATGCCTCATTTTTCAGGCTCTTCTGTTCAATGCTTTGTTCTGATCCAAAATTGGACTCACACCGCTTCAAGGATATAATTGACGAAGCAATTGCTGAAGGTTTGCTTCATGTTCTGGCTACTCTGCTAATGATAATGTTTTCTGAGTCAATGAATTGATTGATAACACCTCGTATTTATTTATTTTTTTCTTGCATCTTTGGTGATTGAAAACCCAGCCAATCAGCACTACCAACTTAAACCTTTTATCTGCTGTCAATCTCTTTTACGATAAAAATAATCCGTTTTGGTTGAATGCTTCTATAGGTGAACTTCAGTCAACCAAAACATACAAGAAATGGTCCAAGCAAGTGTCAGCAACAAAGCCACCCACCAATCCTCTTGCTCGGAGGGGGAAGTAAGTGTTTCTTTGTCCTTAAATCATTCTAAAATTTTTTCTCACTCTCATTTTGTATCCATCCACGCCTCTAGACCAAAGAAGCAACCTGAAAACGATCTGATGGCACTCATAGCTCAACGTAGAGACCAGAGGAAAGAACAATTCAACTCAGTACTTTCATCCATTATATCTAAATGCAATGACAACCTGACCGTGGAACCTTCAGAAGAAGAGTTTCAGAGAGCACGGCAAAGGCTCGAGAGTGACAAGCAGACCAAAAAACGGAAACGCTAGTAAAGTATCAATCATCTCCAAAGCCATTGCCCCCCATTTACTCTGGTTTTATCAATTTGCCATCAAACAACTCCTTTTCCTTTGTAAGTAAGTAGCTTGTGAAGAAAACTCTCCCATGTCATCTAAAACTGTACTTATCTTATCAATGTTATATTAATGCATCGAATCATGAGATAAAACATCACTACTTTGCATACAAGTAGTAAAGCTGGAAGTGGACCATGCAACCAACACTATCTATATATATTACATATCTTAAGCTAAAAGAAAACTAGTGATATAAATACTATTAAATAGCCAACAACTTATCAAAAGCGCACTTTTTCAACAGTCTAATTATCTCCCAACAATTCATTCATGCTCCTTTAGACCAAAACTAGTCATGTTGTTTTCAGTACTTCACTTAACGGGTCGGATCACACCCGAATAACCGCCGCCGAGTAAACGGATCCAGAAAACCCAATCGGGTTGGAAACCCGCATCCACTTCCCATCCTCCAAAACCCAACCCACCATTCCACCCCCCTCCGCCACCCCCGTGACAAACACCGTCTCTTCTCCGATCTCCACTGCCACCGCCACCGCCCTCATCCCCTCCGGCCCCTTTCCCACCTCTCTCCACCCTCTCCCATACTCCCTCACCCCTCTCCCATCCACATACCTCACCCTCTCCCCCGCCGCCGCGTAGATCCCACTGCCGGGCCCATCTCCACCGCCGATCTCCTCGCAGACTCCTTCGATTTTCGTCCATCTTCCCGTTGCTGGATCGTAGCACTCCGCCGCCGGATCGAACCTCCCCTGCCCCTCCGTCCCGTACCCACTCACCGCCCAGAACCTCCCCCCTACTCCCAACCCTTGACACTCATCCCTCTCCTCCCCCATCTCCGGCAACTCCACCCACTCATCGTCCTCCACATCATACGCCTCCGCTGTTTTCAACGCGTTCTTCTGCGAATCATGCCCTCCAGCGACGTAAACCCTACCCCCTGCCACTCCACATCCAAAGAACGATCTCGCCTCCCTCATCGCCTTCCCCGGCCTCCACCCTCCGGTCACCGGATCCACCACTCTCACTTCCCCCACCGGCTTCAGCGTCTCCGGATCCCACCCCCCGATCACCACCACCCTCCCCTTCACTACCGTCACCCTCGCGAACACCGGCACCGCACCCACCGCCCGTCTCCACTCCCCCATCGACGCATTATACGCCACGAGCCTACACGGCGGCGGCCGGAACTCGTCCTTGCTCCTGCCGGCGCCGGAGAGACCACCCGGTTGTGCCTGGATTAGAAGAATCAGATCCTCCGCCACTCCGATGCGGTGTCGGTGAAGCCTGAAGGCGGAGGCGGTGACCAGATCCCGCCAGCGTCGGCTCACCGCGCAGATCACCGGGTGGAATCGGTGCGGCACTCGTGCGATGCAATCGAGTGCGATATCGTCCGGTAACCCTGGGATCAGCGCTCGTTCCTCATCCCAGCCGTTCATTTCCTTTTTAGGTATAATAATAATAATACAATTTATTTCTTAAGGCTAAGACACTTAATAAAGAGCATTGATTGATGAATGGATAGAGCAGGGAGCATGAAGGGGGTTGTGTGTGTATATATATATTGTTCAGGGTGTGTGCAATAAAGGTGGGGTAGGCCAGGCACGCAGCGTCTTTAGGAATAATGTTGATATTTTTGGAAAGCTTACCTTGATTTGATTGGAGGTGGAAATTAATGTATATATATATATATATATATATATAGAAATGGAGTATTATTATTCGGGGGATTGGAGGGCGGTGGGCAAGTGGGGTCACATGCTGGGACTTTGATTGCTACAACGAGTTATTTATGGTAGGGATAAATTTAGAGCATGTTTAGCAGAGTTTGTTTGGATGTGGTTATTTTATTTTAATTCTCTAGGAACACCAATTATTTTTTATAGTAGAATGATGTGTATGGACTATGGAGAAGTTCATTGTAGAAAAGAAATAAAAATCTGATATGTTTAAATTTTTGTTTTGAGTAAAGATACAACATGTTGAAGTAGGATGAAATTACAAATGTTTTGAAGAGTATTAATCCTATATGGGTAGACGCTACTTGTATGGCTTGTATCAAATCAAATAAAAATTATAAATTCAACCCCACAAGACAAGACTCTGCCCAACTATGTCCATGTAATTCTACATCCACACATACACCCTGTGGTGTATTTAATGAGATAGACTCATAGACTAAAGCTGTACCAAATTCCAAATTCAGCTCAGACATGAGTTGGATTGTTAAATTTAAATTGACTATTAATTGGTAAAATAAAAAGCTGGAATATCTCTTTTGTGTTATTATTATTATTTTTTATCATAATGGATGTATTTATTAGATTTAATAGTGGTGAATTTGTTCATGGTCCCAGTTATTTTGCAGGAAGATGGCTCAGAGTACAGGACAAGGCATGCGGCGCCAATGCTTTTGCAATTCCATGCATTGCCAGCTCCAACCTGGTAAGTGTCATCCAGCTCTTCCTCTATTATTATTATTATTATTATTATTATTATTATTATTATTATTATTCAAATTTTTATGGTTTGTTATTACATGATAGTTGGTTTCTATTTGCATCAATGAAAATGATATCATTAGATGAGAAATAGCTTTATTCTTCAACTTTTAGTCTTTTATAGTAAAACAAAAAAGTTAGGCCCACGTGAATAGTAGATGAATGGGAACCATTAACTTCTATCACATACAAAAGCCATGAGAAAATGATGAGAGTGAGTGGGGGAGATGCTACTACTTCCACCCAATTGATACTCTTTCTAGGACCTTCTAGAAGATCTCACCTGGACTCAACTGCATTTTCGGGCCTGTCCAGGGGCCCTCTTGGCCCAAACTGTTCTAATTGAGCCATGTCGTGTAAAAACTTGTTTTTGTGTGTTTGTTTGCATTTACGCAAGAGATAGAAATATGATTCAAAAGTTATATATTTTTCTAATTAAATTCTTAAAAATTATTTTAAGGTGTGTTTTTTTATATTGAAAATTATAAACAATGATTACCACTTAAAAAATTCTTATTAAAAAAAAAATATTTTTTTTATATTTTCACAAATTATTTTTATTTATTTATAATTTTTTAGATTGAATTAGCAATCAATATATTTTTTTTAATTTTGTTTATTTTAATTTTGCTTTTGGATGAGGTGAGGCGAGCTTACTAGTAAAATATGGAGGTGGAGGTGGTAATAATATAATTTTTAAAAAAATTTAAATTAACAAAGACGTAAAAAAGTTTTTTAAAAGCTGTGCAGTCACTTGGCAATTTCTGCGTTGGCTTTAGTTGAATCATTTTATATACTAAAGCTAAACAACAACAAAAGAAAAGTACAAAAGGAATAAAGGGCACATGCAAGCTGATAAACAAATGAAATAAAACAAAATGTCTAATTTATAGACGACAAACAAAGCATAAATAATGGTGTTTATCTTTCTCTTTATTAAAGAATAGTCCTATTAAACTTTTAATATGAGACAGGCCTTAAAAAAATTAAAAAATTAAAAATAAATCCTGGCAAATAGTGGGGCTAAAAGTACATTGCATGGGAATCTTCTCACTCTTTTAAGTCTTTCTCTTGTTTCTACTTCCACATTCTTTTGTTGCAATCATTCATCTCCATGCCCCCTCTCTTTTTCTCTTTTTTATATTAGAACCCATGCAACAATCTTTTAGTATGCCATTTAAAAAGACTCCCTCCTTTTCCAAAGACAATACTAAAGTTAAAAAAATATTTAATAATTTAATTATTATTTTATCTGTTTTATTATAAGTGGTAATTTTTTAAATTGCCCATATTTCAAATTATTTGTTCATATACTTAGTTTAAAAACTAGTTTTCAAAATTTTAATTTAACTAGTTTGAATGCATTGTTTTTTTATCACTATTACTTTAAATGCGTGAATTGAAAAGAAATGGATAGAATGAAAAAAAAAAAAGTTTAATTATTAATTATTTTTTTCAAAACAGTTCACAGAGATATTTATAATGAGATTGTAAGAATATTCAACTAATTTTCTCCCACACAATTTTAGAATGCCGTACAAGTTTTTATAATTGTGTATTTTATGTTTTTTTAGTCTTTCCAATATTTTTAGGTACAATTAAATATTCATATTTAGTTGAATTGGGTCGTTTTAATCAACAGAAATATTTTTAGGTACAATTAAGTCATTGTAATTTACATTTATCTATCTACACAGTGGACTAAAATGACCTAATTCGATTAAATATAAAAATTTAATTGTATTTTAAAATATTGCAATGACTAAAAGATCAGAAAAAATATAATTATAGAAATCTGTACCGTAATTAAATATGTTTTTTTTTTTTAAAGCCAAGGTATTTGAATTCTTTTTCTCGAACAAATTTTTAATGCATTGTGCCTTTTCCGAGGCATGAAAAGATATTTTTCCTGTGACACCCTGATGGCTCATTCCAGTTTGTCTCATCTCATGTTCTTATGTTGATTTTCATAATTTTGAGGGGCATCTCCATTGTGGTTTGTGTACTTTTTGTATATTTATTTTTTTATTTTTTATTTTTAAAATATTTCATATGTATGTTTTGATTTGTAAAATGATGTGTTTGATATTTAAGGTGGAGATGAGAGGTATACATTATTATTTTAATTATTTTTTAAATCATTGTGGAAACCAAAACTGACATTGATAGATATTATTATTTAACATTTTGAAAGCATATAATTGAACTTCAGAGGAGTACACTGCCTTAGATTTTAGTAAGGATAAAATAATTTTCATTTGGTATATTTTTAATCTTTTGACATGTTTTTTACTTGATAAAAGATCTCAGGTGTACGATTATTTTATGAATTTTTATTAACATGAAATCTATGTAGCATAAGTTGATTTGGATATAAAAGTGATTGAGCTTGGTCATGTTAGAATTTATAAGTTGTTTTAAAAATATAATAAATTAAATGCTTTTATGGTTCAAATTTTATTTGAAGTGGTGATCACATTTATTATTTTAAAAATATCAATAAAAAAAAATTACAATGTACAAATGATAAAAATAGGCATATATATTTTCTAATATTTAGTTTTATGATTGTTATTGAATTTTATTTCATAGAAAATTATTTTTTTAATCATTTGATTATGCAATAGATAAATGTGATCATATATTAATTAAGTAATTTTCTGATGTTTATGATTTTATTATTCATTTCAATGGATGCAATTGTATTATTATGATTATATTCATCCAAATTAGTCGATATTGTTTAGGTTGGCGTGTATTATTTTTAATCTTAAAATACCTATTTGGTCTGTGGCTAATTATTATATCCAAATATTTTTTAAGAAATACCTTTAATTTTTCACTCTAATAATCTATACATGAAATAAAATTTCACTTTATTGTTACATGTATTCATTCTCTCAATCAAGAACTAAAATGATAATATTATATGAAACCCATTGAAACATCATAAAATCCTAGCTATTTCATGGTTATCATTTATTGGAGATTAATACACAATGGACTTTTTAAAAAAAATTATTAGTGAATTACGGTTTTCAACCATAAATTTCTGAGTCACAAACATATAATATAACAGTGATTAGCCAATGACTATTTGGTCTATTGGTATCAAGTCCCTTGCGTAGGGTGTTTATCTCGAGTGTCGAGCATGGCTCCCCGAGTTTGATCCCCATCTTTCGCATAGTGAGGACACGGTTCGGTGGTGAGTGTGGCTCCCTCACGTGTTTGTCTCTGGGTTCTGGCGCTTGTCGTCTTTCTCAGAAAAAAAAAAAAATATAACAGTGATTAGGTCTAGAGAAAATATATATAAACATTTAAGTGTATAAAGGTGTATATGTGCCCATTTGGATATGCTTATGAAAGTAAATGCTTAACTTGTGTACTTCAAAAATATTTCAATAAAGTATTCTGTTTTTTTTTTACTCTAAAAGAAATTTTATTAGAAATTATTCATTAATAAAAGTCTAGAAAACTGTTTATTTTATAAAATAAATAGTTTTGAGAAGAACAAAAGCATTTAGGGTGGTTTAAGTAAATTTGTGAATGCTCTAAGTCGCTTGACTTTGAGACCATCGAGAATTATTTTCGTGGAATCAAGGAAACAATAAGAAAAAGATAACCTTATCAAGAAGGGTGGGGATTGTGTGCAAAACATGAATTTCGCTATTTTTTTTTTTTAAAAAAAACTCACGAAATCTACAAAACTTAACTTGGTTCCGCCCAAGTTTGATCATGGTCATGACTGAATCAATTGGGTTTGGATTGAGCGTATGAGTGCTCTCAACCGTGTGGATGGTCCAATGTGCCCATCAACACTTGACTCGGAGTTATTTTGTTAAGTAAAAGAAAGGGTTTTTATCTAATATTTTTTTGAACTTATATGCATGTATATATGTTTGGTAAATATGGATAAATTTCAATCTTCAACCGTTGTTGTGAGAGAGTTGATCCCTCTATCTTTTACTTGGAAGGAACATAAGCAGAACTATTTTATATTTCAAAGTAACTTAATTTAACGGTAATATAGTAAAAGAATTATTGTTGCATATGTAATAATCAATTAAATTTCATCACTTATAAATAGAGGTGGGCACGGGCCGGGTAACCGGGCCCGTCGGGTCCGGTTCACCGGCCCACTGACCCGGACCTGGCCCGGCTGGGTCTAGAACTCGGCGGGTCCGGGTCACATGACGCAGGGCCCAGAACCGGCCCGGCTCCAAGTTGGCCCGGCGGGCCAGGCCAAATCGGTGGGCCAACCCGCCGGGTTGGGCCCGGGGTCGGCCCGCAGCTTGGGCTCGGCGGGCCGGATCGTGGCTCACCTTAAAAATGTAAACAAAATTCAAAAAATTCAAAAAAAATGAGAAAATTTGTGAAAATTCAAGAAAAAATTCAGAAAATTTCATAGAAAAAAATGAATTAATTAAGACCCCAAAAATGAAGACTACAAGTTTCAAAGTAATAAGAGATGTCACGTATTACATCTAAATTTCACTAAAAAAATTTAAATTACACTAAATTTGAAAAATAAATGGCTTGGACTTAATTCGTTTTACATGTCGAATCAAGTTGCCTACGTATCCTCCTGGGTGTAAGAGGAATCAAAGCCCACGTAGTTCTATTACACATTATAATCGATCACCCACTTACTTAATCGAGTACCATCTAGGTCTTGGTCGGGACTCAATGATCGTCGAGCGGTGTGCTCATCATGTTATCCGTGTAGAAGAAATCACTAGCATCCGGACTTCCTTCTTCACGCTTCTTGTTGCAGAACTTGAGCACGCTTTCCGGTCATCCGTCGAAACTTGAATTTCAATATTTTTGTGGGGTCGATTGCGAGCGTGTCGAATCCAACATGTTTCCACTTGCGCTAAAAAAGTCCGCTCGCAAGCTCACGTGAGACATAGGGACACGCAAAAAAATATCTTTTACCATTAGTGAAAGAATGGGGTACGGATTTTTCATTACCTTGCCACCGATTGAGGGACGTTGAATGTCATGTCCGTGTTGATTTCTTCGAGAACCCGGAAGGTTGTGTTTAAGTACAAGTCGAGCTCACGTATATTGTGATCCCCTTGGTTTCTTCTTTGCTTGCCTCTGCCGGAATGATTCTCCTCCACCAGTACTAGATTGTCCTATTGCCTCCTATGCAACCTGTGGAACTATATGACTATATCTAATACAATAGCTATCATATAATTCAACAAGTTGACTCCTAGTATCAACAACAATTTCATTGACATCCACAATGCTATCGGAGTCCAGTTCAGATTCTTGAGTATCCACGTCGCTCATGGGCAAGTTCATGGGAACCGGCTGGGAATCTTGTCCTCCATTGAATCCTAAGAATTTGTAATATGCATCCAAATATTCCTGCAAACCTTCTAGCTTCTGCCTTGGATCAAGAACAAATGCAACTAAAGCAATAGGAGCTATATTTTTATAATAAGACAACCATTTTATTTTCATAGTGATTAACGCACTAAACAATTGTGGATCTAATCTAAACTTCCAAAATTGTTTAGCCACGTCAACAACACCATATAGAAATAAATGGGAAGTAGGAAAATAAACTTGCGAAAACAAATTAGTACATGTGTTAAAAACCACAAGCAAATCAATAATATGAGCGATAATTACCCAGTTATACTCATATAAAGAAAAACCAACTAAGGAATCATTAACAAACTTAGTCAACAATGTCCTATAGGGAAATGTTGCACTAAGAAGCCCGATAAGTTGAGTTCCATCTTATTTTTGACATCTTTAGGGAATTTTTTTGACCCTCATGTTATGTGCTTTTACAATAGCGAGCCCATTGTTTCATGAGGGTCATGCTTTTTTTCCCATATAAGCTACGACCTTCCTAACGGGGAGTACAAATTCTTTAAGCTCTTCCAAACCACTTTGCACACATAAGTTTAAAACATGACAAACACATCTTATATGAAAATATTTGCCACCACATGAAGGCCTCAAAAAATCTTGTAGAGGTGTAATTGAGGCCGTATTAGCGGAGGCATTATCAAAAGAAATCGAAAAAATTTTAAACATTAAACCAAATTCTTCGATAACTCCACGCATAAGTCTATAAATATTATTGGCACTATGAGACTCGTTGAACACCCTAAAAGCGAGAACGCGCTTTTGGATATTCCACTTGTCATCAATCCAATGTGCCGTAATACCCATAAAAGAATTTTCATGAAAAACATCGGTCCAAACATCGGAACATAAAAAAACCGAAGAGTTAAAAGTACGAAAATACTCACAAAGTTGTTCTCTACCAAACTTGTATTGTTTGAATATTGTTCTTTGAATTGTCCTTCGTGAAACCTTCTTGCATGCCGGTTGTAGTGTGTCATTGATGCATTCTTGAACTTGACACCGTTCAGCGAAGTTGAACGGCAAGCGTTCGACGGAAATTGTCTCTGCAATTTTATCCATGTATTTTGCTTGCGAAAATGTAAATAGAGATGATCGAGAACCTGTACCTTCATCCACAGGAAATCGAATTTGTGACTGTGATCGGGCATGTCCAAGCTTGTCCGGGTGCTTCTTCTCCAAGTGTCTGTTGAATGTGCCATACCCTCCACCCTTACAATGTTTAAATTCGGAACCACAAAAGTTACATTTACCATGTGTTACAATGCCATCATTATTATACAATTTTGTAAAATGAGTTTTAAAAATGTTAGATTTGAGGGTAATTTCTGTGGAGTTGATTGCTTGTCCGGATTGTGAGGGTACATCAACCGGTGCCGATTGTTCTATTGGGCTCTCAAAATCTTGAAATGGATTGCTTTCTTGAGTAGGTGGTGTGGGAGTGGAAGCCGATCCAACAACGCTTTTTCCTCGAGAGGATCCACCCCGTGAAGCCATGTTTTAATATATAAGAATACAACAACTAATTTCATTCAAGTTTACAACAAATAATATCTAACAAGTATTTATATAAAAAAAAAGTCTAAAACTAATAATGGAATTAAATATCTAACAATATTACAAATAATTTCATTTAAGTCTACAAAAATAATTTCATGCAAATATTAAAAAAATGCATACACAAGTATAAAGCTAATAATGAAATTAAGTACATGACAATGTTACAAATAATTTCATTCAAGTCTACAAAAATAATTTCATGCAAATATTTACCAAAAAAAAAAGTCCACAAAAACCACACATAATAATTTCATGCAAATATTAAAAAAATGCATACACAAGTCTAAAACTAATAATGAAATTAAATATCTAAGAATACTACAAATAATTTCATTCAAGTCTACAAAAAAAATTTCATGCAAATATTTAAAAATAAAAAACAAGTATACAAAAACTACACATAAAAATTTCATGCAAATATTAAAAAAATGAATACACAAGTATAAAACTAGAAATGAAATTAAATATATGACAATATGACAAATAATTTCATTCAAGTCTACAAAAATAATTTCATGCAAATATTTACCAAAAAAAAAGTCCACAAAAACCACACATAATAATTTCATACAAATTTTTAAAAAAATGCATACACAAGTCTAAAACTAATAATGAAATTAAATATCTAAGAATACTACAAATAATTTCATTCAAGTCTACAAAAATAATTTCATGAAAATATTTAAAAATAAAAAACAAGTATACAAAAACTACACATAAAAATTTCATGCAAATATTAAAAAAATGAATACACAAGTATAAAACTAGTAATGAAATTAAATATATGACAATATGACAAATAATTTCATTCAAGTCTACAAAAAAATAATTTCATGCAAATATTTACCAAAAAAAGTCCACAAAAACCACACATAATAATTTCATACAAATTTTTTTAAAAAAAATGCATACACAAGTCTAAAAACTAATAATGAAATTAAATATCTAAGAATACTACAAATAATTTCATTCAAGTCTACAAAAAAATAATTTCATGCAAATATTTAAAAAAATAAAAAAACAAGTATACAAAAACTACACATAAAAATTTCATGCACATATTAAAAAAATGAATACACAAGTATAAAACTAGAAATGAAATTAAATATATGACAATATGACAAATAATTTCATTCAAGTCTACAAAAATAATTTAATGCAAATATTTACCAAAAAAAAAAAATCCACAAAAACCACACATAATAATTTCATACAAATTTTTAAAAAATGCATACAAAAGTCTAAAACTAATAATGAAATTAAATATCTAAGAATACTACAAATAATTTCATTCAAGTCTACAAAAAAATAATTTCATGCAAATATTAAAGATGCAAAAATCATTCAACTTTACAAAAAATAATTTCATGCAAATATTAAAAGAAAGCCAAGTCTACAAAAAAATTAGAATTATTAATTTCATGTACTTTTTAAAACTCCCACAAGTTAAAAAAATAATTTTCATACAAGTCCATAAAAAAATACATTCATGCATTTTTTTCAAAATAAAAACCACAACTCTAAACTAATAATAAAAAAATAAATATCATAAATGCAAACAAAAAAATTCATTCACAAAAAAAATAATTTCATGCAAATATTAAAGAAAAACTAAGTCTACAAAAAAATTAGAATTATTAATTTCATGTACTTTTTAAAACTCCCACAAGTTAAAAATAATTTTATACAAGTCCATAAAAATAGCATTCATGCATTGTTAAAAAAAAACCACAACTCTAAACTAATAATAAAAAAATAAATATTATAAATGCAAAAATTCATTCAACTCTACAAAAAAATAATTTCATGCAAATATTAAAAGAAAGCCAAGTCTACAAAAAAATTAGAATTATTAATTTCATATACTTTTTTTAAAACTCCCACAAGTTAAAAAAATAATTTCATACAAGTCCATATACATTCATGCATTTTTTTCAAAAACCACAACTCTAAACTAATAATAAAAAAATAAATATCATAAATACAAAAAAAAAATCCTTCACAAAAATAATTTCATGCAAATATTAAAGAAAACCAAGTCTACAAAAAATAGAATTATTAATTTCATGTACTTTTTAAAACTCCCACAAGTTAAAAATAATTTCATTCAAGTCCATAAAAAATACATTCATGTATTTTTCAAAAAAAAAAACCACAACTCTAAACTAATAATAAAAATAAATATCTTAAATGAAAAAAAAAATTTCATTCAACTCTACAAAAATAATTTCATGCAAATATTAAAGAAAACCAAGTCTACAAAAACTAGAAATATTAATTTCATGTACTTTTTTAAAAAAAACACATATCCATTCTAATAATAAAAATAAATATGAAGAATATAACTAATAATTTTGTTCAAGTCTACAAAAATAAATTCATACATTTATTTAAAAAAACAACTCTATGGAAACTACAAATAATAATTTCATGCATTTCTTATATGTCCACAAGTCTAAACTAATAATTAAAATAAACATATCAAGAATACAACTAATACTTGCATGATTAAATTAAGACAAGCCTAGGAAACTATAACTAAATATAAAAATAAATAAATCATCACCAACCACTCCAAGTCTTCAAGATTCCAACTTGTAATATTAAGCCTTGATAATGTTGACTTGAAATAATTAAACTCCAAGAATCCAAATAATATGACTTGAGAGAGTGAGATTAAGAGAGAATGAAAGTAGGAGATTAAGAGAGCATGAGAGTAGAGAGTTGGGAAAGAGTAATAATTGGTAAAAAAAGTAAATAATAGTGGGGTGGGGGGTATATATAGAAATTTATAAGAATTAAAAATGAATTTCGAAAAATTTGAAATTTGAAATTTAAAAATTGGCCGTTGGCTTCAACAGCTGTCTGTGATTTTTGAAATTCAAAAATCATAGCCGTTGAAGCCCAGCTGGGCTTCAACGGGCCCAACCCGCCGGGTTGACCCGGTGGGTTGGGAACCGGGTTGCAACCCGGTTTTAATTAGGGCCGGGCCCGGCGGGCCAACCCGCCGGGCCACGGGTTGGAAGAAGCCCAACCCGTAACCGGCCCGTCTACAGTACGGGCTGGTTACGGGTCAATGACCCGGGGGGGCCGGTTCCGGGCCGGGCCGGGCCTGGTTGCCGGACGGCCCGTCCCCACCTCTACTTACAAACACATTTTAGCATAACCAAAGAATTAAAAAAGGTAATATTCTAAAAATAACTTTAAAAAATTTAAAAAAAATAATGTCATAAAATTGTAATATTTTAAAAATAGATGATAATTTTGCACAGAATATTGCTAAAGATGGAGTTTGAAACTCATATCTAAATTTAAGTCACCCAAGGCCCTTTCCAACTCAAAATTCTATATTTAAAGGTTCTAACATACAAAATTACAGTTATTTTAAAGCCTAAAACAGGATCTTCTAAGAATATTTTTCTCATTTCACAATTTATATATTCCTACCATCAACAAATTTAATTAATTTTAATTGTTTTTCACTTTTAACCATTGAATTTTAATGAATCTATATTTTGTGTATTAATTTTTTTAATTTCTTATTTCTTATTAATTTAAAAAATATAAAATTAAATAATAAAATTTATTAATTTGAATAAAATATGAAATTATAAATAAAAATAAAACAAAAAAATAAAAAAAATCAAAAACAAAAATGAAAACAAATAAACAAATAAACAAAAATGATAAAAAAAAGGAAAAAAAGGAAAAAAAAAACAGAAAAAAAAACTAAATAAAAAATAACATAAAAACAAAAAATAGAAAAACAAAAATAGAAAAGCAAAAATGAAAAAAACAATAAATAAATAAACAAAGCTTGCTGCAATGACGCACAAATAACTGCATCCCACGGTAGCAATTTGGTGATTTGGCACAGTTGGTTGGAGCCTGTCTTGTGCCAAATCAAAGGCATTGCTTATTTTGCAATTAAATTTTATGAAATTTTTTATTTTTTTATTTTTTTTTTATAACAAGTCATCGTACACAAGTTAATAAAATGAAAAGTTGTGCTGTGGATATCACTACCTTGAAAGTGAAATTCTGGCACACTGAGGTGCAATCAAGATTGTTGTTCTCCTCCCAAGATTAACACAACTACTCCTAGACACATGCACTCTTGGCTGGGAGTTGGAATAACCACACCAATTATCCAGAAGCCGAAGAGAAAGGAATGCCAATTCAAACACATGTAATTCTGATGAAGAAAAATCAGGTTATTATAAAAAAAAAATGTGAAACTAAAATTTGAAAACCAAAACGAATAAGTACTATCAGCTTGGTGAACAATTTAAACCACAATGAGACATGTTTTTTGATAAATTAAATACATTTTAACCTAATCAACAGATCTTTATACAAAAAGCCGTTCTAGTAGTCATTCCTAACAATCCCCCACGAATGACTAACTTGTCAAAAAAACAATATTTTCTGGGTAATGGAAGGAATTTTATTACTTAGGCATCAAAATCTTTCGATTGAATTAATGCATAGTGAAATGAGGCAACAACTAAGCTAATTAAAGTGAAATGATTTTTGAACTTTCAAAAGCTTAAGCTAAGACCCCCACAACATGTATTAACTCCTTAATGTAAGCTATTCCGCGATACAATTTCATCAAAGCACTATTGAAAGCCATGGGAGTACACCTTGAGTTTTTATGAGTGCTCTAGAAAAATAAAACTCTTTATTTTTCTTAGAATGCGACCCACTTTCAAACTCATATAAAATAGCTTCATCAAGTCTATATCACAAAAGGACAACTCAAAGAAAGATCTATGAAGCTTTAAGAGTCCATAAGACTCATGCATCACAAAGTAATCAACTTATCCATCAACTCCTCACTAGGACCACCCAACACACAAGGCTATGAATACAATCACAATAAGATTAGGGATAGATAATATATACTCACTCTATGAGTTTTAGTCCCATTCCCCTTGATGCCTCAAGAATGGTCCTCCTTGTCAATCCTTTGGTGAGAGGATCTACCAAGTTCCTCTCGGAACTCACAAATTCCAAGGAGATGACATTATTCCTTAATAATTGCTTAACCACACCATGTCTAATGCGAATATGCCTCCTCTTGCCATTATCAACTCAGTTCTTGGTAATACCTATGGCAGCTTGTGAGTTACAATATAGGGAGACTGATGCAGACGACCCCTATAAGGTCATGTCTCCCAACAAGTTTCTCAGCCACTTGGTCTCCCGGCCGTTAGCTCGAAAGTTATAAACTCAGATTCCATGGTGGAGCGTGCTATACACGTTTGCTTGGTTGATTTCCATAAAACAACTCTTTCACCCAACGTGAACACTTATCCACTCATAGAGCTCACCTCGTCATTATTCGTCACCTAGTTTGTATCACAATATCCTTCTAACACTGCAAAAAATTTGTTACAAAACAAGCACAAATCCATGGTACCCTTAAGGTACCTCAATAGACAACGAAGTGCATTCTAATGCTCATTGTTAGGGTTATGAGTGTACCTACTCAATCTTCTTACAACATATACAATGTTAGGTATACTATAATTCATTAAAAAACATAACACTACCAATGACCTTTGCATACTCAGCTTGAGACATACTATCATCTTTGTTTTTCTTAAGACACATACTGCGAACATAAGGTGTTCTCACGGGTGTCTCATCAAAGCAATCAAATCTCTTTAGCATTTTCTCAATATAGTGTGATTAGTTTAAAGAAAACACATTTTCAACTTCACCTAAATCTTTCATATCAAAATGTGAAAGCAAAAACAACTTGGTCTCATTAATCACATACAAGTTGGTACCGATTTTAAGCATATTGTCCACATATAAGCAAATAATCACACAATGAACCCAAACAATTTAGAGTAAACGAATTAATCAGATGCATTAACTTTATAACCATTACTCACCAAAGTATGATCAAATTTCTCATACCATTGCTTGGATGCTTGTTTACTCCCATAAAGAGATTTTTTTTTTAATTTATGTACCTAGTGTTCTTAACCGGGAATCATAAAGCCCTTGGGTTGTGCCATGTATATCTCCTCCTCTAGATCACAATTAAGAAAGGCCTTTTACATCCATTTGATGTATCATTAGACCGTGAATTGCTAAAAGGGCAATTAAAGATCTAATGGTAGCAATTTTAGTTACAAGAGAATATGTATCAAAATAGTGTATACCTTGCATTTGAGTATAGCCCACAACCGCTAATCAAGCTTTGAATTTCTCAATTGAACCATCAAGTATAATCTTTTTCTTAAAAATCCAATTTCACCAAATAGGTTTGTTGTCTATAGGTAAATCTACCAAATCCCACGTGTGGTTCAAAATAATAGAATCTAGCTCGCTTTTGATGGTTTCTTTCCAAAAATTAGAATCTATTAAACTCAAAGCTTCTTGGTAGGTTTTAGGATCCTTATGAATTTAAAACATAGATGCAAATTGATCATTAATCTTATCTAGGTTTTCTACTAGGAAAGCAGATAAGAAATCATGCCCAAACTTTTTTGCATTTTTTCTTCTCTTACTTCTCCTAGGTTCATACCCAATAGGTTTAGAAGTAGAAGGAAAAGAGACAGATATCTAGTCAACGTTTGAAGTACCAATGGAAGTGTCAACAACCATGACCATAAAAAAATGTATGCTCAAAGAACTCTGCATCTCTAGACTCACAAATAGCATTGTCAGTCAAGCACATGAATCTGTAAGCTGCACTATTTTGAGCATAACCAATAAAAACACAATCAAACATTTTTGGTTCAATATTGAGTTTTTTAAATGTCGGATATGCAACATTTGCTAAACACCTCCCACACTTTCAAATAGTTCAGGTTAGGTTCAAAACCGTTCCACATCTCGAAGGGTGTCTTATCCAGCTTCTTGCGAGGGACCCTTTTAAGAATAGAACAAGTAGAAATCACGGCTTCCCTCACATGTTATCAAATAACCCATAACAACATAGCATTCAACATTTCCTTTAAAGTTCTATTTTTACGTTGAGTTATGCCATTTTGTTGTTGTGTGTATTTTGCACTAGTTTCATGTATGTTGACATGCAATTCACAAAACTCTTTAAGAAAATGTGTACCATATTCTCCACCTCTATCAGACTTTATTCTTTTTATCTTTCTATCTAATTTGTTTTCAACTTTTGCTTTATATTTTAAAAAAATTTCAACAGCCTCATCTTTTGATTTTAAAAAGTAAATTCTTGTGTACTTGCAAAAAACATCTATAAAAGAGATATAGTATTTTTTTGCCACCTCTACTCAGTGTTTTTAAAATCTTCCAAGTCAGAATGTATCAATTCAAACAATTTGGTGCATTTAGATGTGACAAGTTTAAAGGGCTTTTTCGCAAATTTTGTTTTCGCACAAACAAATTAAAATGATTAGTAGCCTCAAATGCATTAATAAGATGCAAGTTCTTAAGCCTATATGGATGCAATATTCACATGTCCTAATCTACTATGCCGCACATCAATAGTCTCAACAATATAAGTAGAGCGGGAAACATTTTCATTAAAATCAAAAACATAAATATTGTTCAAAACAAAAAAGCAATCGGCCAAATATCCCTTACCAACAAAGTCACCATTTTTAGTGATGATCACCTTATCAGCCTCAAACACAATCTTCAGCCCAGCCCTATTCATTAGACTACCATACACTAAGTTCATACGCAAGGAAGGAGCATACAAAAGATTATTGAGTGTAAGAGTTTTGTTAGGAGTGAGTTTTAGAAGAACCTTCCCTTTTCCGAGTACACTAGCGGTGATGAAATTGCCCATGAACACGCACTCCCCATCAACAGTCTCCTGAAACTCATGGAACAGCTCCTTGTTAGAGCAGAAGTGCCTGGACTCCTTGGTGTCAAGGATCCTATCTAACTTGTTCTCCACTAAATTGGCCTCCACGACCAAAGCAGCAACGATGTCTTCTTTCTCGGCGAGGTTGGCCTTTGGGGCAGCTTGGTTATTAGACTTCTAACCCTTCCTAGGTTGGTCTTTGCGCAGGTAGCACTGGTAGGTCTTGCGTCACTGCGGAACAGCAAAAATAGGACACCTGGGGCTTCTGAATCTTTCCATCAGTGCCTTTGAACTGTGTTCCCTTCTTGTGAGGCTTGTCTTTTATCACCTTCTTGACTTGTTTTTGGACCTATCCATTGTTGTTGAACTAGACTCAACCATGTTAGCTTTAACAGACAAAGAGGAGGCGGAGTTTTGCTTTTCTTTTAGCCGGTTCGCCTCCTCAGTGTGCATGTGGCTTATCAACTCCTGCGGTGTAAGGTCTTTCTTTTTATGCTTAAGATGGTTACGGTAGTCACTCCAAGATAGTAGGAATTTCTCTAGTAGCACGTTATCTTGCAATATCTCACACATCTTCATCCCCTCAGATAGGACGTTGGCCGCTAGGTTTTCAAATTCAAGGACTTGGTCTATCATGGATTTTCCATCCACCATCTGGAAATATAGTCACTTTCTGACCAAATTGTTATTCCTGCCTACATCATATGCACCATATCTAGCTTCCAAGGTATCCCAGATAGTTTTAACATACCTTTGGTTGACAAACAGGTCAAAGAGAGGGTTTGTTTTGTGGTTAGGAATGCAAGTGCAGAGGAGCAGGGCGGGCAATGGGATCCCCATCCCCATTCCCACTTCCCATGGGGCGGGGATTCCCCGCCTCAAAATTCTCCGCGGGGAGAAATTCCCCCCACTCACTCCCCCACGGGGATCCCCACCGGGTCGAGGAATCCCTACGGGGAAGAGGAATTCCTATTCCACCAAATTATTTTTCCTAATTACACATGTAACACATCATATATGAAATTAAAAAAAAATTAATAAAATATTTCTCAAAATAAGTATTATTTAATGTATAAGAAAACAACAAACTAACGAACTAATCGATGGTATGAAAAATTGAAAATGGGGAACTGCGGAAGTTCGGATTTCATTAGAGATGTTCAACTTACAAGTTGAGATTTCATAAGAGATGTTCTATTTCAAATTCAGATTTCAATAAAATTGATAAATTAATCAATTTAATCTTAATTTTAATATAACATATTTATCTATAATAGGAAATAAAAAGTTTTGATTAAAATTTTTAAAACAATTTTTCATATAATTATCTCCAAGTATTACATTGAAGTAACACTAATTTTTAATTTTATTAGTTTGAATTTTAATTTTGTAAATATATTATATAATAATTTTATTAAAATAATTTAAGATTTTATTAAATAAATATGTTTTAATGAAATATATAAATATAAATAGTTAATAAGTTGTATGAAATAATTGTGAGTCCCATTTTATAATATAAAGATAAATTAATGAGCAAAAGTTTAAATGTTTAATGGATTGAAAAATAATATTTATAATATATATAATGTTATTTCAAATTTATTGTTACAATTATATTTAAACTCGGTTATTTTAAATTAAGTTTCCCGTGGGGCGGAGAGAGCATTTCCCGCCAATGTTTTTAAAACCAGACCGGATAGCGAACCGGTCTCATATTTGGGTCACGGGTCAGTCGGTTCGACCGGATGACCCGTTTTGGTCGGACTGGATGACGTCATAAATAAATAATTATCTTAAATATTATATATATAGAATATATATATATATATATATAATAACAAACTTTATTATATTTTTAATCATAATTATCTTAAATATTTATTTTAATATCATTATGATTTTATCAAAATGGTTGAAGATTCAAATAATTAATCTAGATAAAGCAACAAATACAATTCCCTAAACCTTTTATTTCTTAATCTATTAATCATAAATGGATGATGATAACTACATAAATTAAACAACTAATTAAATTACTAATTATGTGAGGATGAGACAAGGCATGAACAAAAAAATTCAAAACAAAACTAGAACTAAGTATGATTAATTTAATTCTTATATTTGATCATCATTACCATTAAAATAAAAGTATAAAATAAAATAAGTCCTAAATGATCTATACCTCTTAAACAATTTACAAGTTTCTTTTTTTTGTTTATTTTCTCATACCTCTAAACTCCAAAGTTCCAAAAAAATCCAAATAATATTTTTCGACAAATCAAGACTCAAAGAGCATCATGAAATCAAGAAAAAAAAAGAGCCAATTCATGCCCTAAGTCCTTTCTTACAAAAAAACAAAAACAAAAACAAAAACAAAAACAAAAACAAAAAAACAAAAATAAAAAAATAAAAAAACAAAATAAAAATTGAAAACCGGGTTCCATCCGGTTTTTGGTCCGACCGACGGTTCACCGGGTTTGACCGGTTCAAAAATTCGGTCAACATTAATTCTAAAACTGGACCGATCTATGGGCCGGTTCCCGGTTTTTCCGGTCCGACCGGCCGGTCCGGTCCGGTTTTCAAAACATTGTTCCCTCGCCCCTCGCCCCTGCCTCGCTAGGGCGGGAAGGAATTTTTCCCCGCTCCCAGCCCCGCGGGAGGATGTTTTGGGGAATCCCTGCCCCGTCGAGACAGGAGCCCAAGGGGAACGGGGACTATGGATCCGATTGTCATCCTTCTTACACTTAGGCCTAGCATCCCCATTTGCCCTTTGTTAGTGGTGTAGCGATAGGCGTAGCCAGGATGGAGATGGTATCCGGTTAGTCATTGTGGTGGTCAATGAAGAGGAAACAGTCGACCTCCAGTTGCTCAAAGAAGATGAGTAATTTCTGCGGCCATTTGCGGTTTTTGGTGTCGTTAAGGGGGTCCAGTTTTGACAGGTTGGGAAGGGCCTTTGCGATTGGTACAACCATAATTGAAGTTAATTTTCGCGCTCAGATTGTTAGGAAAATGGAAAGTTTTGTCGTGGATACCATTGCCCTGAAAGTGAAATTACAGCATGACCGAGGTGCAATCATGATTGCCATTCGCCCCCCAAGGTTAACATAGCTACCGTTAGGCACGTGCACTCATGGCAAGGAGTTGGAATAGCCACACCAATTTTTCAGAAGCCGAAGAGAAAAGGAAAAAAAAAGGGAAAAAGAAGTTATGTCTCTCTTCAAAAGCCAAAAGCTTATTTAAAAAAAAAAAACTAGAAAAATTAGGTTCTTATAAAAAAAAAATGTGCAACCAAAATTTGAAAACCAAAACAGATAAGCACTATCACCTTGTTGAATAATTCAAACCATAATGAGACACATTTTCTGATAAATTAAACACGTTTTACGCCAACCAATAGATTTTTATACAAAAAGCCTGCCTTTATAGTAGTCATTCCCAACAACATATGCCCCAAATCTTCTCAAACATATTTTGGAAGAGAATCGAATTGCAGTGGTTGTTTATTTATTTATTTATTTATTTTTAAAAAGCAATAACAAAATATTTAGGGAAAAAAAGAGGGCTATAAGAAGGTTATCTACTTTTCCTGTGAAACCCCCAAAAAAAAAACAAACACTTATTTTCTGCTAGTTTGTCTTAGGGAGTTTGAAAAATAGTTTTGTAATGGAATCCATTCGAGTTGAATTTTGCTTTGTTCAAGCTCGGTTGTATACTATTTTAATTGAGTCAGATCCTGAGATTGAGCTGATGGCCTAGTTTAAACTTCATTTGTTATACTTAGACTCGGTTAGTTTAGCTAAAGATTACAAAAACATAGCTTCGGTAATTTAACTATAATAACATGACTACCACATGCTTGGTTTATTTATTTTATAGGCTCAAAAATTAAGATTAAGGATTATTTGTTTAACTTTAATAATAAATTTGATGGAGATTTTAATATGGGGTTTTTACTTGCATATCCCTGTAAAATCATGAATTTGCTTAAATACCCTCATAAAAATGATATTTGCTTGTATACTCCTTGCTACAAATCAATTATATTTGCTTATATGCCTCTATGGTTAAATTGACTCTTAATGGTGTTATATCAATAGATGGAATAAGGGTAAATTACCAAAATGGTTTTGCTTATATACCCCTCTAATTTTTTTTCTTATTTTGTAGACATTGCTCATTTCATTCAACAAATAACCATTATGGGTTTGTTAATATATCCATCAAATTTTTTTTATTATATTTTATAAATTTTATATTTTTAAAATTATAAATAACCAATGTAATTTTTTTTATATACGCTTTAGTTATTTTTAAAAATTATTAAAAATCATGAATTTTTGAGTAAATTCATATTTTTAAGGTTTTTACAAACATCTCTAAAAAATTTTACATTATCACATGCTTTTTATAAACACAACATAAAAATAGGTAAAAATTACGACATGTGACGATATATAACAAATTTGGGAGGTTCTCCGAGTAAGCTCCGGTGACGGCATTGATCATAATGAAACCTCTGACGGTGAAGGTAACTTCACATGCACAGATGCCACAACGTCGGGCATAGCCGCTGTTGAGATGGTCCAGTAGGGTTATGTTGAAACCTCTAGGGACGGCTGAGACGTCTATAACGCCGATTTGAAAGAGCCGGCAAGTGAGATGGCGTGGCTTGAAGGGATTGGTGAGAAGAGAACCTCCAAAAATGGAGGTTGAGTGGTTGAGAAGTTTTTAAATTTTTCTCAGATGGCTTAGGTTGAAAGATGTTAAGGGTAATTGGGTAATTTTATTAAGTTGGGTTAAGTGGGAACTATGGTTAATTCCATAAACTCTAACGGTGGCTAACGGTAACTAACAACAAAGATATATAAGTAAAAAAAAATTAGTTTTATGGGGGTATGCAAGTAAATAGCATTTTATGGGGGTATTTAAATAATTTCATGGTTTTGCAGGGGTATGCAAGTAATTTTCCCATTTTAATAAACCTAATATTTTTTTTTACCGAATGCATTACCGAATGAAAAGTTAACAACTTAACAATCCCGGCAAAATCTCAATCCAAATGGGGCCTACTTTTTGTCTTCATGACGTGTGGGGACCCAATAAAGATGCCATCAAGATGCCCTAAGACCCTAAGTCACAAACCTCTATCCCTACAAGGCCTTATCAAGGCTTTAAATCAATATTTAAATCATCATGGAAAACATTATTCTAATTTTCTGTTATTTTCATAAAAGGCTGAAGATTATTAAAAAAAAAAAAGTTGATTCCATAGTCATAGATAATTTATTTTTTTCAATAAAAGAACCACTTTTTTCCTTGAAAAATCTTTACTATTTAAAAAAATTAAGCACAAAATTAAGTGGGACATGGTATCATTTAATCATCATTTTATTTAAATACATGTCATCGTATAAAGGAGATGTGATAATTAGGTTATAAAATTATTTTATGTAAATAAAATTTATTAATTCAAAAACTTATTTTATTTTAATTGGGATTAAAAATATATTTGTTCATATCTATATCTATTAAATTAATAGATATTGGACAATTAACTTTAGAAGAAGTTATGCTTTGTTTTGGGCTACCGGACCAATGCCTTATTTTGCCAGGCTTACCCACAAGTTCTTTATCTTATTATTCTTAGTTTTGCCAATGTATATTTTTTTTAAATAAAAACAATGAAATTGTTGGCTACATCATGGTTTTTCGAATATTAGGTCACTTATTTTAATTTTAACTTTTGGATTTAAATGTTATTTTAAATATATATATATATATATATTAATTTGGATGAATATGACATTTTTTATCCTTTTTTATTTATATGAAACCATTTTTATAAATGCAAATCACTATATATATATATGTATGTATGTATGTATGTATGTATGTATGTATACATTAGATATCTTATATGTAAATGACATGCATTATAAAAATGATTTTTGGTCATTTGGATTTTCTTATAAAAATTAGTATTTAATTTATATTTTTTAAAAGTGCTTTTACAATTGGTTTTCTATACTACTGCAAAAAGCGTCACTTTTTAGCTTCTAGGGGAAAAATATCAAATATGTTTATTTTATAAAGTTAACATTTAAAAAATTTTATTTATATTTTCCTTCTTAAAATTCTTATTCTGTAAGCTAAGCAAAAAGAAAAAAAAACATTTTTTACACTAATTGAAAAAAAAAAAACAAATTTAAAGTTGGGCCCCTTTACATACGGAATATGTTCAACTCAAAAAAAAAAAATATATATATATATATATTTAATTAGAATTTATCGTGCAAATTTTGTTCTTTTTGTACAAATAAATAGATTTTAAAATTCATTATTTTCTCATTTGTTTTCCATTCACGCGTTAAAAGGGCATAATATTTGAAAATTTGCATCACCATCTCTTTGTTTGTTAGTTCAAATTCAAATTGGAGGGCCCTTTTTTAGATAATGTCATAATATTATTGCAAAAGAATCACATGAATTTTGTTTCCTTATTATTAATAGTTGGGATATGTTTAACATAATGTCTATCAAACATCTTAGTATACTCAACATAAAATGACCATTTTATGCAACACTTTAATTTGAAGAATTTGATGGGTCAAAGAATTAATTAAGTTATATATTTATATATATATATATATATATATAATATTTAACATTATCTGTGAAGTGTGTTAAGCTGAGATTTTTTTTTCCTCTGGGATATATGAAAAAGTTTCATGTAAGATCTGAGCATTCGACATTTGAATGGAAGAAAAATAAAATACCAATTATCTTACCACCGATATATGTTTGAGATGTTATTTTTATTTGATAGAAAATGTTCTCTTATATGTTGGTAGATTAATTTTTTTTTCAAGTAGTTTATTAGTATTATATCTTAACTATAAAATATTATTATGAGAACACGAGGGAGGACTTAATCAACCATAATTACGAAATTAACTAGAAGCATGTCATAGAATAGATTGATTCACAGTTAAATCTTTATTATATATAAATAGCTTATTTTTCATTATTATTTTTTTCTATGAGATCAAACTCTTGGATGTTTCACTTTCCATTGGTTCATAAACGACTTGAACATCTGGTCCAACTCTTGTTTTCTTCGCTTTGATTTTATTCTAACATTTGATGTTATTCTAATATTTTTTGTTTCTGATTTGTCATCAAATTCACATTGCACTAGTTACTATCTACATTTGGAATTATTTATTTGTTATGATTACTAGTTTGAAACTTAATAAACTACTATAAGTTTTCAAACATTGCCACAAATAGGATATTGTTTGGAAAGTTGAACAAGCACAAACACAAGGTTTCATACGGTTGACTTATTCTTAATTTTCTCAAAGTCAAGATGACTAACCATAACAATGTCTTGAATTAAACATGAATTGTATTAAATATATTTGTCTCATTTAATAAATACAAAATGTAAGGGTTGCTTCATAGGACAACAAGAAAAGATTCCAATTTGATAAGGTGGAGATTTGTGAAGAATGAATGATTCACTTTGAGGAAGCAGAAAGGCACATGGATTAAAGGAATGGAGGAGTTTGAATGCAAGCTTCCCTTCTCGTGTGGGCACCACTATGTGAGCAACAACATAGTACTCTTTCTGTTCTCTATCCTTGCTGTCATTTGGAAACATGAAAGAACACACAACACAAGTAAAAATAAAAATAAAAAGTAAAAAAAAAATAATGAGAAAGAAAATGAAATGGGCGGGCGGTCGCTAACAACTTATTAATAAAAAATATTAAATATAAATTAAATTTTTTAAAAAAGAAATAGGAAATAGTTGCAAGACTAAATAAAAAGGTTTTTTTTTAAAAAAAATTGAGCAATTATGGGATCTCAGTGAAAATTTAGCAAAAAGTGACAACACACGGAAAAGTAAGAAGAGTACCAACAATTGAAAAAAAAAAACTAATCAATCATTTTAGAAAAAAAGACAAAAATTAATAAATCTTGTCCTCTCATGAAGGTATATTTTTCTATATTATTTTTACATATAAAAATTTAGAAGTTATATTCAAATAAAAGTATAGAAAAGTTTAAAGAATAATAAAAATCTTCTTCAATTTATAAATGCATTAAAGAAATTATAGCAAATATTGCAAAACATATATTCATAGAAAATTAGAAAAATAAGGTATGAAGTATTGTGACAATAGTCGAACGGTTAATGTATTTAATTTCTATGTAGAAGATCAAAAGTTTGACTATTTCTTAATTATGAAGATACTAGATCTAATTGGAAGCGTTACATGAGAGGTCGAGAGTTCGACTCTCTTCTGATTATGAGAGCAATCGGTCCACATTCTATTAGAATAGCTTGATAGAAAAAGTTGCTCACCTCTTATAATCCTAAATTTTTATTATTATACAAGCAATTCAAGAATAAACTTGGTTGTGAGCACATAACACAAAATATGGTTGAGGTATAATAAAAAAACATGTTTTTGCAGTAGATTGTCAACATTGTATTAAAAAACCCATAGGGCCACAGCGGGAATTGGCATAAAATAGCAATACAAACCCAATATATTTATACATGGTTAAAAATATTAATTTTTGGATTTAATTTAAAAGTGAAATATGAAACTTGAACCAACCACGCCAACTCAATATAATCAGATTAGTTATGATCCTATCATCCTTTGACTGTATTTAATTGACCAAATATTTTAATTATCGCCCACAAAAATCCATTCCTATATGATCAACTTCATAATTACCTATTAAATGATTATTAAAATAATTAATTACTTTGATTGTTCTAGAATTAAAATATTCCAATCCCCAACCTACTTTTTCCTTACAATAAATGACCAAATTATAATACCCAAGTTCAATGAAATTAATTAATTAAAAAAAAACCCATAAAGTCTAAACTATAGATTTATATTACCACCACCAAACACAGAAGAAATATGAAAAACAATGACCACTTACCAAATCAACGGCTCAGATTCACTGATCAACATATACATGCTCCTCACGTGACGTCAAACCGGTTTCCGGTCCGATTCAGACATCGGTTCGACGGTTAACAGGTAAAACTTAACCACTCATCATCTGACACGTGTCCTCAAGATGTCCTTACCGCCTTCCCGGTTTCAAACGGAAAAAAACCTCTTCTTTTCTCATCACAAAGTAAAATTCAAGAAAGGAATTATGAAAACAAAGATTTTTAAGTTAAAAAAAGTAGAAAAAAAGAAAAAGAAAAATGAGAGTTTTTAAAGACTCCATTGCTTCTTCTGTCAATATAGACCAAGTCTTTCTTTCTCTTGTCGCTTAAGGCTATATAAAATCACATTCATCATCTTCACTTTAGTATTTTAGTTCATAGTTACAAAGCTTTCTTTCTTTTGTCTCACTGTTTCTCTATTAAGATATGGCCGGAGGAGAAACAGAAGGACTTTCTTTACAGAACACTCCGACATGGATCGTCGCCCTTGTTTGTTCAGTTATCGTCATAATCTCGCTCTTCGTTGAGCGTCTTCTTCACTATCTTGGAAAGGTATTAGCCTTTTTGTTATATATATATATGTGTGTGTGTGTGTGTGTGTGTGTGTATAATTCATCATCTCTTTGTGTTTATTGATTTTATTCAATCAATTAAGTTTAGTAGTACTTGGGTGCAGTTTTTGAAGAAGAAGAACCAGAAACCATTGTTCGATGCATTGTTGAAGGTGAAAGAGGAGTTGATGCTTCTCGGATTCATTTCTTTGTTGCTTGTTGTGTTTCAAGGGGCTCTTCAGAAAATTTGCGTCTCTGGTGACATTCTAAAGCATATGCTCCCTTGCAAGAGGAATACGGAAACAGTGTCAGAGCATTTTGTCGTTGGTGGCCGGAGAAGTTTACTATCGAGTGGTGGCGCTGATTCGGACTATTGTGTTAAAAAGGTTCAGTTGAATTCATTTAATCGCCATATTTATTTTTCATAATTTATGGATTACTAATGGTTTTTAACCGTTTATCAGGGGAAATTTCCATTGCTTTCAGTCGAAGCAATTCATGATCTTCACATCTTTATCTTTGTATTGGCGATTACTCATGTCGTCTTCAGTGTGATCACTATGCTTTTAGGAAGTATGAAGGTAAATAAATGAGCAAATGTTATCTAATGTGTTCAATTATACTATAAAAGTTTCAGTCTTCTGGAACAAGTCTTTATGGAAATTTTATACTTTAGATTCGTCAGTGGAAAAAATGGGAGGATTCGATTCAGACAAATAATACAGGGAGCAGTGGTATCTATAATTTTTGGTTAATTAAATGTCAAGTGATGTCGAATCAGTTTTCTTTGGTAGGTTTTGCTGATGGCAATGTATATATAATATGCAGGTCAGGGTATCACTCATGTTCACCAGCTCGAGTTTGTTCGAAAGCGATTTAGACGATTCGGGGTTGACTGGCCGATACTAACTTGGGTGGTAAGTTTGACAGTAATTTTCACATCCTCGATTTATTTGAAATTAATGACTCAAGTTGCAAGTCGGAAAAGTTAGTAAGGATCATTTTCTGAAATACTGTCTTTAAGTTTGTATTAAAAGAACTTAAGCAATACAAGTGTTCTATATAATAAGTTTATCGGTTATTTGTTATGCGTAATTTCTAATATTGTTTTTAATACTAACTGTTTCAGCATTCCTTTTTCAAACAATTTTTTGGGTCTCTCACCAAATCAGACTATGAAACCATGAGACTTGGTTTCATCATGGTAAGCAGTTTATCATTAATATGCCAAAATCTTTAGCTGTTTCTTGAATAATATGTATATATATATATATATATTTCCGATTGCAGACACATTGCAAAGGAAATCCAAAATTTAATTTTCACAAATACATGGTGCGAGCTCTAGAAGCTGACTTCAAGAAAGTTGTCGGCATAAGGTATTTCCTTTCTTTGAATTATCACTTCAAATAATCAAAATTATCTGGTGTTAGACCATGGTCAGAAGATCGAATTGTATTTTCATTGCAGTTGGTATCTCTGGATCTTTGTGATTGTTTTCATGTTGCTGAATGTTCACGGTAAGTTAAATTAAGTTAGTTCACTGTTATCATGACCTACGATGATCAGAATTATGTTAAATTTCATTCAGTAAATCCTGTTCTTGTTTGCAGGTTGGCATGCATATTTTTGGCTCTCTTTCGTTCCTTTGATTGTGAGTTAACCGGTGAAATTATTCCTCTTATTGATTACATTAAATTTTCATATTATTTGGTAACTCAGAAAGGCAATGTAAAACACTAATGTATTATGCTGCAAAATCTGCAGGTCCTTCTTGCTGTGGGTACTAAATTGGAGCAGGTGATCTCTCAATTGGCTCAAGAAGTTGCTGAAAAACATTCGGCAATTGAAGGGGATCTGGTTGTGAGCCCTTCCGACGACCATTTCTGGTTTCACAGACCCCAAATTATACTGTTATTGATACATTTCATCCTCTTCCAAAATGCATTTGAGGTTGCATTCTTTTTCTGGATACTGGTAACAAAACATTAACAACTCCCAACTCCTGGTTTTCATTCGCCATTTCATGATTTATTCACTAACAATAAATCCCGGTTTCTTCATTCTGTATAGACAACATTTAGCTTCAATTCATGCATCATGGGATCAATCGGTTATGTTATCCCAAGGCTCGTAATTGTGTGAGTAGTACCACCACATATTACCGTATTATCTCTGTTATATTAAACAGTTTCACTGCATTAGATCGTTACTTTATATAACTATATAGTAACATTATTAAAATTTGTATTCTTTGCATTGTTCTTGCCGCTTCACAGTGTGTTCGTTCAGCTCGTCTGCAGTTACAGTACCTTGCCACTCTACGCCATCGTCTCTCATGTGAGTTTCATTTCTCGTTATCATGTGTTTGGTTTGCATTTAACATGGTATCTTACACATACAAGCTCATCTAATGCGGTGTCTGCATACTTCAGTTTTTAGGTTGAATCAAGTGCATCTAACAAATGGCTATGTATTAAATTTTTATTTCTTTTGCTTTTTGTGTTGAAGATGGGGACCTCGTTTAAGAAGTCTATATTCGATGAGAATGTTCAAGAGGGGCTCGCCGGATGGGCTAAAAAGGCAAAGAGGAAGAAGGGGCATTCAACAGAGAATACCGTTTCGAACCGTGGTGGTTCGACAACTAATGGTGGTTCGACAATTAATGGATCTCCTACAAGTGTCATGTTGCACAACATGGTCAGTCATCATGATCCTTCTTTCATGGAAGAGGGAAGGCAACTTGAAGAAGAACAGAGAGCATGAATATACTGTCTTTTTGCTTTTTGACTATTACTTCCGTGAATATGTTGCACTTGTATCTTTAGTTTGTTTATGTCATCTTGTATATTATTTATTGTATCTTTGTTTTGTTAGTTATGAACAAAGATTGGCCATGTTGGTTCAAAATTTTACAAGTATAAATTTGATTTTGAGGGAAATTGAGTGTCACAATGATTAGTTAATCAAGTGCACTGCTGCTAATCATTATTGAATTTGAGATGATAATTATATTTCTTAATTTAATTTAATTATGCAATTTTAAAAGATAAACCAAAAGATGAATTCGTCTTGAACTTAAAATATGGTCCTTTTAATTTTTGGACTCACAACTCTCCTGCTAGTTACCCCTGGTTTTTTCGAATTTTTTGGAGAACAATTGACAGTATCAAGTCCTATGTGTGGAATAACTCTCTTAATCCGAGCAATACTTCCTTTATGAATGACCCTTGGTATTTTAAAATCTCATTGGCCTTGAAGCCTACATTTTTTGAATATGAATTTAGATATTAGCACTTTTCAATTATCAGATCTTCTGATTAATGGCAACTGGGACTCTAGCAGTTTTGAGATGTGTTTTTGGTGATCTTTTAAATGATCATATTCTGAATGTGGGACACATAGACTCAACCACAAGGAAGAGGCATGTCTGGTTTCCTGTAACAAATAGTAACAAAATTGTTGATGCAGTATACTCATTTTTCAAATGGATAGACATTTCTAGTCATAGCTGGACAGGTTGTCAGAAAATTTGGAAGCTCAATCCTGTCCCAAGAGTAAAATTTTTTTTAATAGCTTATTATGCATGGGAAGATCAAAACTCATGAATTTCTGCATGTTTCAAACCTGAGTTATGTTGATATATGTGTGTTTTTGTGGCCTTAATTCTCAAACTATAGAGCATATTTTTTCCATACATGTCACAACACTCAATGGAGTTGGAAGGAAATTGGAGCCAAACTGGGTAAAAATATGCAATTTAATGATGGTTTCTCATCAGGGAGGTGTCTTAAAAAAACAAAAGCAACTCTTCTGTCATCTCTAATTATCTAGCATATGTTATTTCTATTACTGTTTGGCTTCTCTGGAAATCTATTAGCATCCTTAAGATTTTTTTTTGTACTCATATGCTTTCTGGCTTCAGGAACCAAAGCTTGAGGATGCAGGCTTTATAATATCTAATTCTAATTTTAGGATTTTTCTTGCATGTTGCTGTAAGATTTTTGCTGTTGATAGCTTTGAGGCAGAATTGAGAGCTGTGCTTAATAGGATTTCAGTGTACCTAGCAATGTATTTTTCAAGATTGACTCCATTTTAAGAAATTATGATGCAATTCTGCAGAGTGTAAACACTAACAAATGTGATAATACTTGGAGAGTGAACCATTGTATATCAAATCACAGATAAATCCTACAAAGTGATGGATCACAACTGGTCTTAATACCTAGAGATTGGAATTGTATTGCTGATAGGTTGGATACTGAAGGCAGAATGGACTCATGCCCTTTCCCTTCTGTATTATTATCACGAAGGCATGGACCTTCCTAGATGGTTGATGAAGGTGATTGATCATGAAGGCTTCTATTTCTCACTCTTTGTGATATATTAAGAGCCCTTTTGAACAGTTCTTTTGCAAGTTGTCACTGAGCTTTTATGGTTAACGAATAACTACTGTTTAGTAACTCTTTTATAATAATAATAATAATAATATTATTATTATTATCTACAAGTTTGTTTGAAATGAATGTGGAATTAAAAAATAAAATCAATTAAGGACAATTTTTATAAAATTTAATTTTACATTTTTTTAATAAATTAAACTCTATCGGTTTTTTTTTTAGAAAGGCGACAAGCGCCGGAACCCAGGGACGAACACGTAGGAGAGCCACGCTCACCACCGAACCGTACCCTCACCTTGCGCGAGATGGGGATCATACTCGGGGAACCACGCTCGACACTCGAGGCGAACAACCTACGCAAAAGACCCGATGTCAATAGACCAAATGGTCGTTGACAAACTCTATCAGTTATAAAAATTGCATAAAAAAATTATTAAAAAATCCTAAAAAATAAATTTAAATTTCACTTCAAGAATTTGGCCTCAACCTACTTTAATTTATTCCCGAATTAATCCAACAATTTGATCTAAAACTTATCTTTTAAGATGGTCAATTTGAGATCAACAATTTCAGGACGTATTACAGAAGTTATATTTTTAGTTCCAGAACCAAGGAAGTACTTGGTTTCAAGTGTTAGTGTTGTACTCCACTCCCCCTCATTCTCACTTCTACTCCACTCCCCCTCATTTCACTCCTATTCCACTCCTCCCCCAATCCACTCCTATACCTATAAAATTATAAACAACCTAAACCTTACCTTAAAACCCCAAAAAAAAAATTTTTTTTTTTGCATAAACAATAATAAAAAGTAGAAAAACCTATATGTCTCTTACTATATGTTTAAATACTTTAATAAAAAAATTTTAAATAAATAATTTTATGATGTCATGTCAATGGCTTTATTGAGTAACTTTGGTGAGATGTTTGTTTTAGAGACGACCCAAAATAGAATTCCAAAACCCGTAAAAAATGAAAATATAGGTGACTTAAAATCTATTTGTATATATATATATATAACCATTATATAAATATATGTATATAATATTTGACATAACATGCTTTTATAGGGATCTACATGTAAAAAAGCAGGCTCACCGCCAAGGCACCGACTCGGCCGAGGTCTCGCGAATGAGACGCTTCTTCGCTAAGACCCGCGCCTCTGCTGCACTCCTCGCCGTCGCGGCCGCCGCTGCCGGAGCCGGACCCGCCTTATCCGATGAATCCCCCTCTCGCACTTCCTGTGAGAACCTCTTCATCGCTTTCTTCGTCTCAATTTTTCAGTTTTTTTACTATAAATCTTGCTGTATGATGCTTATTTTGGGGGTGAGTTCATTTGCAGCGACGACCATTTCGATTTCAACGCCGCTTCGCTGGTGGATGATGCAGCGGATGAATCTTGTTCCTCAAGAACTCGCTTTTCCATCTCTCGGAGGTTTGATCTTCTTGAAATTATGTGTTTTTTTTACTGTGCTTGTTTCTAGGTTTTATCTTCATAAAAAGGAGCTAATTTTATGTGTTCCATTTTTGTTGGAAATCTGAGTTCCAGGGTTATCTCTGATAAACCATTCTGTAGCTAGTGCAACTCCACCTACTGATTTCAATGAAGAGGTTTCTGGGAGCAAGGGAGATGATTCGAGGTGCTGCCCTTGGTGCTTGGGCAGGAATTCGATTGCTGTTGCTGCCGAGGCCGCAGCATCTGCTGTTGTTAACATCTCGGTTACCCAGAGTGAGAATTTTTAATGTCATTGTGATTTCAATAAAAGATTTGAATGCATGATGATTGTTGATGATTTTTGGTGTAGGTATTAATGGAATGATGATTGCAAAGGGCATAGGATCAGGGACTATCATTGATCCTGATGGAACTATATTGACCTGTGCTCATATTGTCTTGGATTTCCTAAACCAGAGATCAATTACTACAGGAAAGGTGAGCTAATGGTCTGCAATCACTAATTTTCTGAGCTTATTGAGTTCACTAAGTAATGTTCATGATATTGAGCATGCAAGCACTTTGAAACTTGTTACATGAAAGTGCTCCAAGGATTGTTGTCATGCTTGCCCACACCGCATTCTTCGATGAGAAAATTGTTCTTCTATTGCTATCATTTGTGTATGTGCACTCTTGTAAATCTTGGATAAGTGATCTGTCTCATGTTTTGTCTTACTCTTTTCAAGAGCAAAAAAGGAAGATACACTAAGGTTTATGGTCTCATGAGTTTTCATATCTTAAGAAATGCTATGTGCTTGAAGTGCTTTCATAGCTTTCATATTCACATGTGCCATTGTCTTTTGTGAATACTCTGAAGAACTAGATTCATTTCTTCATACCTGCTATTGGAAATGAGTTAGATGGTTGCAAATATTTCTTCTTAGTTACAATTTGATGAGCAACAACAGGTTGAGGTAACTTTACGGGATGGTCGAAAATTTGATGGTGTTGTTGTCAATGCTGATTTTCATTCAGACATCGCAGTTGTGAAGATTACATCTAAAACTCCTTTAGCAGCGGCAAAACTTGGGTTGTCGAAAAGGCTACGCCCAGGAGATTGGGTGGTTGCCTTAGGTTGCCCACTTTCTCTGCAAAATACTATTACTGCCGGCATAGTAAGGTAATCAATTATATAAAGCTGTTTGCTTTGCAAGTGTGGAATCTTCTTGCCTAGAGTACTCTGAATTGCAGTATCTCGATTAGAATTTGCTGGTCTTTCAGCAGTTATCTTGTTTATGCTAATGCTAGCTTATATCTGCTGTTGTAGTAATTAGTTATTTGTCTTCTTTGGTCTAGGTTTCCTGTCTTAATTCTTAACTATTTAAGTAGGGTAGGCTTCAAGAACGCATCTGATGTTGACTAGGACTGTTTGTTCACTTGTTTGTTTTTTCTAATTTCATATATTTTATCACTTCTATGCTATTTTTATTGCAGCTCTGTTGATAGAAAGAGCAGTGACTTGGGGCTGCTAGGTGTTGAAAGGGAGTATTTGCAGACTGATTGTGCAATCAATCAGGTCTTCTTCTTTGTTTTGGTTTTTGTTAGCACAGCTGATAAATTTTCTCCCATTATTGCATACTTTAGAGTTGCTACAATTTCTTGACTTTTTTTGTTCTTGATTCACATTTTCTATGCAATCCAACAAATTTGTGCCAGAAAACCATTTCTCATCATTCATTGAACTTACTTGCAATGATGGGTAGGACCGTATGCAATCATTTTTATGTTCTGATTACAATGAAAAGTAAATATTAGTTAACTTGCTTTTTTATTTCTTTTTTTTTATCTGTCCCCAAATTAGTTTCTTAAACTCTTGGCTTTTTGCACCTTTTGTCTGTTAGCCATTAGTTTCCTGAACTGTTTAATCTGGTTATTGAACTAGCTCCTGCATCCTGTTGGTGCATGTTGCCCTTTTGCTATGTCTAGGCTCTTTGTTGTATATTGAACTTATGATACAACATGGTGAATTAAACAGACTAGCTTTCAAGGAAAGTTCAAAACCAATTTTCCATTTATGTTATCATTGCCAACCTTTCAAAGTTAAAGAATGATGGCTGGTTAAATAATCAGTTGAGTACATGCATTTTAGGGCAACTCTGGTGGACCACTTGTGAATCTTGATGGAGAGGTTATTGGTATAAATATTATGAAGGTTGCAAATGCTGATGGATTGAGCTTTGCTGTGCCAATTGACTCAGCTGCAAAAATAATGGAGCAGTTCAAGAAGAATGGGTATGTTCTGTTTTTCCTCAAAATGGTCCTGCATTTGCACTAAGACCGTTTTAATGTTTACTAGGTTGTTTTTGAGATGAGGATAGTTATTGCTTTCTTATGAGAGTTTCCATCTTTCTAATGAACCAAAATTTTAAACATTGGAGACCTCTGCCAACATCCTTTATACACTTGCTTTTAGAGTTTGAATTTCCATAAAATCCTTTGCCATTGGTGTCATAAAGATCGAAACTCATCTATCCTCAACTTCAGCATATTTAGATCAATGGAAACCAACTTTTGGTGTGCAGGATAGTTCTGTTTGTTAGATAACTCAATATGTTCCATTGTGCAGAAGAGTAGTCCGACCTTGGCTTGGAGTGAAGCTCCTTGATCTTACTGAGAAGAACATCACTCATCTTAAAGAAAAAGATGGCTCTTTTCCTGATGTTAGAAATGGAGTGCTTGTGGTTGTGGTAAGCTGCAGCAGTCTTTTCCTTGTTAGCTGAAATTTTGATTATTTAATATCTTGAGTTCAAGCTTCACATGGTGTTTTATCCACTTTAAAAAAAAAAAAAACATTTGGTATGGAGAGTTATTTTCAATGTGGATTGATTTACATCATGGAAGCTTTTTGGGTTTATTTCCAAACTTGAACAACAATTGAATGTTAGGCAAACTTATATCTGAAATGAGTTCAGGTTTGTTCTGGGTTTAAGTTTTTCAAATTTCTAGTGAAAGCCATTACCACTTGCATTCTTCCCTCTTTTTCCAAACAAATTCTTCTTCCCTTTAGGAGATTGGAGCTGATTTTTAACCTTGCATAAGGGCATATTGGGCTTTTAGCATCCCGTCTTCTCTCTTCTTTTTTTTCCCTCTTCATGTTGAGAGCGGGGGAATGTACCAGTCTCTCTTTCACTGTTCCTCTGGGCTCCTTGGAGCTTGATATTTTTCCAAATAATACTGTCAGAGATAATCTATTCAGCAAGTATCAATTAGATTATCTCATTGCATTTAGAATTATTTTGATCTTATGCTCAATAAGTCTTCATATTGTCATCCAAATTATTCAAATATTTTCACTTGTTGATCTTGTTTATTTGCTCAAACCTCTTGGTTCATCAACAAATGAGTTGCCATATAATGCTTTATTTGGTGCTATTTTCGTGATCGCAAGTCTTGTAAATGATTTCTTTGTCACTGTCAACCAGGTAACTCCAGGATCCCCAGCTGATCAAGCTGGGTTTTCCCCAGGTGATATCATCATCGAATTCAATGGGAAGCCTGTTGGAAGCATCAAAGAGGTACTTTCTTTCACATATAACAGTCACTAATGAATAATGCACTTGTTTGGATGCTCAAAAATACTTAATTGTTTATGTGTTGCTCTATAACTCAAGCTTTGAAAGCTGAACCGAACAAATGCTGTCTTAACCAAAAGGTTTTTCATTATTCTCTCTTAGCAAATATGGCTAGCATTATCTCATAACTATTAGGGAACATTTTGAAGATTTATTCGGCATCACTTCCTGATGGAAGACTTCTTTTTTGCTTATTCCATCCTTTTCTTTGGCTGTGCTATTATATACATCTCGTTAGTTCAAGAGCTCCATCAATTTTTTCACTTCAGTGTCCAACTTCATAGTGTTGTTGTGGCACCATCCACTTACCAGAAACAGTATACCATTCCTTTTTTCAGCACCAATGTTCCTCGAACACATTCTCTTACATGGAGATCAAATGTCTTTCACCCATTAATTTCTTAATTCAGACTGATGTTTACTAGTAAACTGTAACACCAGATTCACAATTGATCGACGTTTATGCCTGCCCTTTCCGTATAATCTTATAATCTCAATTGAAAGCTCTTAATGTGTTAGGATTTTTTCTTTGCAACAGATCATTGATGTCATGGGGGACAAGGTCGGGACACCATTTACGGTTCTCGTTAAGAGGGCAAACAACAAACTGGTCTCTCTGCACGTCACACCGGCAGAGATGAAACCTGATAGATGAATACTTGAAAAAAAAAATTTTTGATAGTCAACTAGAACTATGGGCGGAAATATTTGTCAAGAAGAGGTTTGGCTCTTTTATTGGACTGGATTAGTGCTTTTCCGTGGTGCTGTGTTTTTTACTCACTCTGTGCACCGAGTGAAAGCGGATGAGTGGAAACATTTTGATGCTTATAGAAATACATTGTCTGGATATGAAAGCTAATTTGTCAATAAGAGAACAAGATGCTTCTTAGAATTGTGAATTTTATCTATACTCCCTAGTGTATTTTGTTCAGATATTACAGACTAGGTACCTGTCAATGCTACTTGGTTATGCATATGTATGAGTCCCAGAGAGTAGGGAAAAAAAATCGAAGTAAATAAATTTGAGAAAATTACTTGCATACCTTCATACGAGCGGGCAGTAAGTGTTAAAGGGATTTGCGTATTTATATATGTAAAATAATTTATTTGCTTATATATCTTTATTGTTAAAATTAGTTAATAATTTTTATATAAATATAATTTGATTTTTAAAAAAATAAATTGAAAAAAAAAATGTTAATGATAGTTTTTTTTTTAAAAAATAGATGTTTTTTGTCCAAATGGATTCCTAGAAAGTATATAAGCAAATATACTTGTTACAAAGGTATATTAATATATATATGTGTGTATGTGTGCAAGCATATAGAAGCAAAGACCCTAGATTCAATAAAAAACCTGAGGATCTCAGATAAATCTAGTAGCTGGGTATCAAACTCCCGTGAGAAATCTACTCTCGTCGTCCCTCTCTTCTTCCCCTTGCCATGGCAAGTGGGGGGTAACCACCCCCTTATGTCCCTTTGTCCAAGTCTTGGGTGGATGTAGCTGCTCCATCTCAGGGGAAGGCCAATGTTTCTCCGTTAGCCGACGGTCCAGTGCTAAACAAACTGAAAGCGAACACTTCTGATTTTGTTCGTTTAGATCAAGACACCATCTCCAAAGCTCGAATGCGTTTTCAGATTGCGCTATATGGAAAGTTCTTTGGAAAACCACCGCCGTTCGAACAAGTAAAGGAAATACTAAGTGCAAAATGGAACAACCTTGGTCTGTTTCAGATCTCCAATTTGCGGAACGGGTACCTGTTGATCCAGTGTAGTACACACGAAGCAATGCAAAAGCTATTATTTGAAGGACCCTGGGCGGTGAATGGTATTATGCTGCAACTAGTTCCGTGGAAGCCATATTTTGAGCCGGAATTCTCGAAGCTCTCCATGGCGGCCCTCTGGGTGCAGCTCCACAATTTACCAGTCAAGTTTTGGGAAAGGGAGGCGCTGGAGACTATCTCTTCTCTATTTGGTTGATTGCTCAATATTGACGAATTTACCTCTTCTCTTTCTAGGTCCAAATACGCTCGGCTGTGTGGAAATCGATCTATCCAAACCCCTGAAACAGGGTTTTTGGATTGGGGATGAGGATGAGGAACACAGGGTCTTTGTTGTAGTGCTGTATGAGCGACTCCCGACGTTCTGCTACCATTGTGGACTGGTTGGCCACAGGTCAAACTCCTGCAACCGCCGGAGCTCAGGGAGTTCGAAGAATCTCTTTCCACCCCGTTGCAATGATTCGTATGATCGTCAACGACAGGAGGTCAGGGATTCTTCTAGACTCATGGGTGAGGGCATGGATGTAGGAATGGATCCTGGGCCGACAGACCAATTAGAGACGAGGGAGAGAGTGGATGAGATGCCGGAAATGGAATACGGGCCTTGGATGTTGGTTTCGAGAAGACGGGGTCGCGGAGGAGGTCGCGGTGGCACTGGTGGTTCAGGGGCTCTCGGATCACGTGCAGCGCATGCGGTCTCACATGACTAGACCGTTTCTCTCCCCAACGTCTCGAAAACAAGGAATAACGCTACATGGTTGACACGTGGTGGGGGCTCCTCGAGAGGTAGAGGAGGTGCTGTCAGGGTTTTGGCTCTCGGTCACAGCGATGTCCCTGGGAAAACGTCCAAACTCTTTGAAAAAGTGGACGGGCACAATGCTCAAGGTTCTGTCCCTTTATTCGGTCCTCTCTTGGAAACGGGAGTGGAGAAAAACAACTCATCTACTGACAATACCCTTCCGTCTCTCGAGGGGTCCTTGCGCTTTGAACAAAGGGGGAGTTCCGAGGTAGCACACCCTAATGAGGAGTCCTCTCAATCCCTAGCCTCTGTGTTATTGAAAGTAAAGATGAGTATCTCCACTCAGTACCAGCAACCCATGGAGAACCATCCCATTCTGAGAACCTCTAAGAAAATCCCTGAAGTCTTAGCTCCCGGAGGGCTTCCGAATTCTCATAAGATAATAGTTGATAAAGTAACAGCGGTCCTAGCCTCCCCTTTCCATCCTTCTGGTGACTCGGATCAAGAAATGAGCGAATCAGAGGAGGAAGAAGTGGAAAAGAAGACCTTAGAGGAAGTTGAGACTCAGGAGTTGGATGATCTAATTACGCTAGACCAGTATCAAAGTAGCTTCAGGAAAGAGGCTTTATCCAGAAAAAGCAATCAGTCACAGTTGACTCCTCAGAATAAGGGGAGATTGGAAGTAGAAGAAGATGACTCTTGAGTTTTCTTCCTCTTCTTTGTTTCTTTCAGATTTGATTTATTTTTGGTTCAGTCTCTTAATGATGTGTTGTTTTAGTTTTTTGCAGTGTGTTCTCTTTTGTTTAATTCTTACTATGTTTACAAACACTACTAAAATGATTTGCTGGAATTACGGGGGAGTTTCTAGCAGGGATACTGTATCCGGAATCCTTTATCTTATGAAGAAGTTCAACCCTGTAATATTATGTTTAGTTGAAACCAGAGCGAATGACGAAAGACTGGAGAGATTTTGCTCTAAATTAAAGCCCAAATGGAATTGGGCGGCGATTGTAGCGGAGGGATACTCGGGTGGAATAATCACAATATGAAATTCCAATATCGGGTATGTTACTCCCATGGTCAAGTCTAAACATGTTCTTCACCTTGTGGTTACTACAGGTACTACCAATAATTGGATTTTATCCACGGTTTATAATTCAAACCTTCTACAAGGGCAATGTATCCTTTGGAGGGAGCTCTCAGGTATAAACTCACTCAATTTACCTTAGATTATTATGAGCGACTTTAATGCGGTTACTTCACAAGATGAACACAGAGGTGGATCTCACTATTACTATAATCATAAGGCCAGTGTCTTTTCAGATTTTATTGCTTCAAATAACCTGTTGAACATTGACTATGTAGGCCCTCCGTTCACCTGGTGCAATAACCAAAGTGGATTAGCTAGGCGGTGGGCTCGTCTTGACCGTTGTCTTGCTAACTCGATTTGGTTAAATAGTTTTGAAACTTGCTTGGTTAAGCATCTCCCGCGCTTTCTTTCAGATCACTCACCCCTACTTCTTATGATTTCCCCTCGCGTTTTAAATAAAAAGAAAATTTTTCGTTTTGAAAATTTTTGGTTGGATTACTTGGGCTGTCACTCGGTGGTCAGGGAAGCTTGGCATTTTAAACCTCACTCAAACCCTATGCACGCTGTCTCACATCTTATTGCTCGTACTAGGTCGATGCTTCTAGAGTGGAAATCCAAAGGTTTAGATCCTCTAGAATCTGACATTGATAAACTAGAGGCTTCCATCCTAGAAGCAGGAACCAAGGATGGTTCGAGTAAGATGAATGATTTCTCTCCACTCTCTATCTCTTCTGTATAATAAACTTTCATCATTGCAACAGCAAAATAGTACCAAATGGGCGCAACGGGCAAGACTAATGTGGGTGCATTGTGGTGATAATAACTTCTCTTTCTTCCATAATTCAGTTCGTTTCCATAATCATATTAATTTTATTTCTCATATTATGGATTCTAATGGCAATGTGTTTACTGATCATGTAAATATTAACCAGGTTTTTATTAAAGACTTTTCTGATCTCTGGCAAGAACATACTAATAGTAATTTTCAGGAGATTTATCATGCTCTTCCCACTGATCTTCCTCAAGTGTCAACTGTTGAAGGGGAACAATTAACAAGTAAAATTACCATGAAAGAAGTGCATGAAGCCTTGTTTTCTTTCCCCACTGGTAAGAGTCCTGGCCCCGACGGTTTAAATGTGGAGTTCTACCGTTTCTATTGGAATGAGATAGGTGACACCCTTTATGCAGCGATCAGGTATTTCTTTGACCACTCTGTTTTGCCTAATAATTGGGGTAGGACTTTTATCACTTTGATTCCTAAAAAATCCAATCCTAATCAAGCCTCAGATTATCGGCCAATATCTCTTTGCAACATGTGTTACAAAATCATTTCGAAAATTCTTGCTAATAGATTAAAAAGTGTTCTTCCTAATTTGATTTGGAGGGAACAATGTGGTTTTATTAGTGGCTGGACCCCATTTGATAATATTATAATTCTTCAAGAAGTGGTACACTCAATTGATGATGAAAAGAATTCCCCCCTAGGATGTTGATTAAGTTAGATATTGAGAAAGCATACGACTCCTTGAGCTGGAATGCAATTCTTGCAACCCTTACCAAGATGAAATTCCCTGGCAGATGGATTAACTGGATCAAAGTTTGCATCAGTAAAGTGTCTTTTGCTCTATTGATTAATAAGTCTCCCTCCAATTGGTTTAATTCTACTAGGCGTCTTAGACAGAGAGACCCTATCTCCCCTTACCTGTTCATCCTAATTGCTCAGAACCTGACTTCTATGCTTAATTTTGCAATGGCTAACAATATGATTCCAGGTTTTAATTCAGGTCTTAGTAATAATTTCAACCATTTGATGTACGTTGATAACCTTATCCTTATTACTCAGGCCTCTAGGAAAATTTCTCGTAATGTGAAGCTGTGTTTGTCTATATACGGTATCCTAACTGGTCAAAAATTGAATAACTCTAAATCTGAAATCATTTTCCCTTCCCGTTTCAATATGAGGCTTAAGAATAGTATCTCTAGAATTTTGGGGTATAAGGTTGGTTCTTTCTCATTTAATTACTTGGGAATTCTAATCTCACCGAAAAAATTGGCACTCTCTTATTTCTCTTCCTTGGTGAATAAGATTGAGAAGTCAGTCACTTTTTGGAAGAAATCTAGAATATCCCTAGCAGGGAAGACCATCCTTATCAACTCAGCTATCATGTCCACCCCTTTATACTACCTGTCGGCTTATCCTGTCCCTGACTCTATTCTTGATCGGATTACTAAAGCTGCCAGGGCTTTCTTTTGGTCCAAGGATTGCAATCGAAATGGCATTCACTCTGTAGAATGGAATGAAATAACACTTAATCGATCTGAGGGGGGCTTATCAGTTGGGGATCTTGGTTTATCTAAAATTTCACTGATGGCTAAAAATGTCATTCGCATGGTTAACAATTCCAATGTGTGGTGGGTTTCTATTATGAATAAAAAATATGGCAATTTCAATATCTGGGCAGATATTGTGCCAGCTAGCTGTTCATGGTTCTATAGGGGTTTATATCGTAATGCCAAGCATATTAGACCTTACCTTTGGATCAATATCATTAATCCTGCAGAAACCTCTTTCTTGAATGACCCTTGGTATTTTGAACTCCCTCTGTCTCATAAACCAACCTATTTAAATATGGACATTGACAATTCAATGGTTTGATTTGTGGCAATAGCTGGAATATTAACTATCTTCATATGATGTTTAGTCGTCATTTGAATGATTATATCTTGGGTCATAGCCAAATTAGGAATGATCAAGGTAATAATTGGGTTTGGTTCCCTGAGTCTAAGGGAACTAAACTATCGGCAATGATTTATTCTCATTTTAATCAGTTCAAAACTGGGCAAAATTCATGGAAAGGTTGGTCTATTCTCTGGCGTCTCAAAATAGCTCCTAGGGTTAAGCATTTTCTGTGGCTAATGTTTCATAATGCAGTTATAACCCAGGAATACCTCTACAAACTGAATTTGGGGCCTCAAACTCTTTGCTGCTTCTGTAATCTGAATCCTGAATCTGTTGAGCATTTATTTCTTACATGTTCAAAGACCCAAGAGATCTGGAATCTGATTAGCAATGCCATAAGGAAACCAATTCATATTCCTAATGGAATCTCTTCAGGTAATTGGCTTAACCAAGAATTTTCAGGGAATGACATCTTCACTCAATCGGTAATTGCTACAACGGTGTGGTTTATATGGAAGGCAAGATGCAAATTGATATTCAGTAATGCCCCTCTAAATAATGTGCTAGTGTCTTCTCAAGCGACGGGGCAATTGGAAAGAAATTCATATTCAATAACTCATCTTTTGTTGATAGTCTAATTTTATGTACTGCAGCAATTTACAACGAAGAGATTTCATCTACAGGTTGTGGTTTTTTAGTAATTGATTATCAGGAAAATTTTATAAGTGCAGGGAATTGCTGGTGCTCTGTAGTTTTTGTCATGGATGCTGATACGATGGCCATAAGCTTTGCACTATATAGTTGCTCAAGTTGGGGGACAGTAATCAAGACAATTTTTTCATCAAATGAGGATCTGGTCAAGGCTGTCAAGCAAGGTTTCTTTGAGAATGTTTGGAAAATGAATTTGCAGGTTAATGCCTTAAGGGAGCTCATTGCCAATTCTGGAGGCCCAAGACTGATTGCTACTCCAAAATGCTGGAACCGGGCTGCGTCTTCCCTTGCTATGCATGGTTTAAACCATCATGATATATCATTATTCCATCAAGGCAGGGACTTGCCCAAGTGGTTAATGAAAAGCCTTAGACATCAGGGGGTTAATTTCTAAGCTTTGATGTACTGTTAGTGTGTCTTTACAGCTTTTGTTTCTTTGTAATTTGCTTTTGTTTTCTGGTCTGTAATATTGAACTCATGTAATTTTTTTTACTATTAATAAAATAGCTCTATGAGCTCCTTTCCCTAAAAGATCCTAGACACTCTGAAAAGGGCAAAACATCTCCAGTTTGAAAGGCTAGGAGTTAATAGTCAATGTCAGTTAATCATTTTTTAATATCTATAATTCAAAACCAAACATGATTTTTTTTTTTTTTCATTTAATCATTTTTTAATATCTATAATTCAAAACCAAACATGAATTTTTTTTTTCATTTAAGGCCTCTTTTTGGGAAACTAACATGTATCCAGATTTAAGGCCTAACAAATAAAGGGTTGTCATACATAAAAAATCAAGTGACTAAATTTTACAATGACTAGTTTCTTTTCTATTTTTATGTATTGCCTGAACTAACACAAGCCTCTGAAGGGGCATTTATTTCACAGTAAATGAGGGAAAGTCAGGAAGTGAGGAAAGCACTACTTCCCTGAAGTGGGAGAAAATGATATTACTTTCAGGATTTCTGTGTTCATTTGTCAGAATAGAACCGAAGGATCTAAGTGTTGGATGAAATTCTATGAGTTCAAAAAAGACTTTAGAAATGAAAAGAAATTAGTTTTTATAGATTGACTCACTTCCCCCTACTTCAGTAAAAAAAAATACTGAAATGGGCTTAGTTCAAAATCCACTTCAGTCAAAAATGGTGGAAGTGACACTTCCCCCATTTTAGCACAAATGAACACCAGAAGTGGAAGAAGTCAGAACACTTTCCCTCACTTTCCCTGAAATGAACGCCCCCTGAGATGATCAAATGCAACATCAATCTAGTTTAATGGAACAAACATAAGAAAAAAACATTGATTTGTTTTCAAGCAAGCAGCATTAGTTACACAGACCACCATCACCACAAAAAATAAGTACAATAATAAAACACATAGAAGCAAATAAATTAGTTTTCAGGGCAGACATAGTTACACAGCATCAACATTAATGATTGAAAAAGAGACATTCTAAGGCTACTTCAGACATATTGAAAAGTCTATGTAGATAGCAGAGAAATGCTCAAGGAAATTAATTCAATTCAATTATCCCCATAATTAACTGAAAGATTATCTTGAGAAAGCGGCTGGAAATGGTAAGATCATGTCACCATTGACGCGTAACTTTTTGAAATTGTACTTTCTCATTCTTCCGCAGCGCTAGCAGCGCTCAAATCCACACTAAGATCAACATTCTGAATATACCACAAGGCACAAAGGAATGAAGGAATTAGCTATATAATGGAAGCAAAAGACAGGTGTCGCAAAACATGGTATAATATATGGTCTCATTGAAAGAGAACTATTGGTCTAATTAAAGCGCATTCGCTTCTGCATGATCAGGGAGCTTCATTTCAAATAGGATAAGAAGAATCTGCATGCTTTATTACAATAAATTCTGTTGTAAGTATGTGAAAGAATGCAAAATGCTTATGTCATAACTAAATTAATGAACTTGTACTCATCATGTCAAGACTTGGAATAAATGCAGAAAGCCTAGGCAGAAGGGTACCACATATTAATTGTATCTTCTATGATTAATAAAAGTTTCTGTGACCACAATTTTGCAAAAGGAAAGAATAAACAAACAAAAGAAGGAGCTTCATAATCAATTTACCTTTCCGGTGATCTTCGTGTACATGGAAAGCACATCCATGACCGTTGATTCAAAATGAGTGGTAGCATCATAGCTCTGTAGCAAAAGAGGAATCAATGATTGATTGTCCATGAAACAGGAGAGAGGCATTGTATGAACTTACAGTTGAAATGAAGCAATGATCCAAAGTGGGTTCATTAACAGGTTCCAATCTGTCATATGTATCAAAAAATATCTCATCAACTGGGCCAAGAAGATCAATGCCTGGCTTCAGTTCTGATTCAGGGTGATCTGTCTCAGCTTCCGTTGAAACAAAGGCAATGAACTTTCCTTTGGGAGCAACATTATGGGTATATGAACAACAGAAAAGATACCTGCAAAAAAAATTGCAGTTATAATGTGAAATGGATCAGGGCAGCACCAGCACAACTAGAGAAAAATAAGAAGGTAAAAAATATATTAGAATCATGGAAAGTTAAGATGCTCACATATCAGACTTGCGTCCAAGTTGCTTCTGGGGTAGTATAACCTGTACTGAATGAGAATCATCCGTATTTGGGATGGGGTGGCTCATTATAGCAATGGCCCTTGCAACCTTGCCAACTCTCCTCACCTGCACAGGATGAACAGTAGCTGTCAAGTTAGCTGCTGTTCTCTTTTGAACTATCTTTGTACTTTTAGTAAACCTTGCTCAGAGAGTAAATATTATGTCATTCCGGTGATCTAAAAATTAAAAACTAGTGGAGCTTCACCTGATGTTTAGGACAAAAGAATAAAATGTGATACCTTGTTTGGCAAGTAGGAAGGATCACAAACCACTTTCTTGCATCTAGCAGTCTCCCCTTCCGATGTCACACCACAGGCCTTTCCTTCCTCATCAAACTCAACCTGGCACAAGTATAATGCATATAGTAAATAGACGTGCCAGAACAAATCTAAAAATTCACATGATTAACCCCCCTTCCCTTGTAAATATTACGGAAGCTCTAGAAACTCCTGAGAATTACCTTGCATTCTGGTTTATTCAGCATGTATGTTCCACCATAAACAGCACTAAGGCGAGCAAATGCCTGCATTTTGATAGTTAAAACTTAGATTTTGGAACAAAACCTAAAGTTTAACTACTTTAAGAGTCATTAGAGCATACCTGGGGTAGCTCCCCCAATCCATATAAAGTATAAATGTATGGTGAGCCTCCTTCAAATCGTGCCAGTGATTCAGCATAAAGCTACCAAACAAGCAAAGCAACACATAATTCCAAACCATAATTTATCTTTATACAAGGGCAAGCAGATAAACAACCAGAATGCTTAATGAGTGAAAAGTTTTTTAAGACTAAGACAATTTTTCAACAACATAAAGCAACAATTAAGGCATTCTTTTCAAAGCAACCTAATTGTTGAGATGCTCACCAAGATTCTTATTTGATTATGTCTTACTTGCCTGATTTTGTGCCTATATTCTAATTTAGCTATTGTAATTATAGAAATTTAGGATCTATAATTTTAACCAGAACTAATAATTTTCTTAAGTTGTAACCTATGTAATCAATGTAAATTCCCAATCAGGCTTGAGGGAATAATTAAGTTTTCCCCTTAATAAAACCTCACATCTTCCTCTTCTTCTTCAAAACTTCTCTTTTTCTTCTTATTTGATTTCAAACTATCTTCTTTATGGTCATCATATAAAAAGCCCTCAAGTAGCTCATATGGCTCAGTCTGATGGAGACGGGTGCCCTCCTTTACCTGATGCGAAAGATCAGTTGCCTAATTCTGTTATTCTAACTGGAGCTGACTATAATCAGTACCTACAGTATCAAGTAGTGAACCAGCACTTATCTTTATCGAGGGATCCTCACTCTGGTAATTCCTTTACTTGTCTAATCCGCTCTCCACCTATTGACCCCTAGGTCTTAGATTCCGGTGCTTTTGATCAAATTCCTGTAATCACAGTTTTCTCTCCTCTATAATCCCTCTTTTCACACCATCTAAAATTACACTAGCAATAGTTCACATATAGTGGTTGAAGGGATAGAAAACAAAAAACCTATCCCTTCCATTCCTTTGACCTCGGTCTTATTGATTCTTGAGTGCCATACAACCTAATTTCCACAAACAAATTAACTAGACAACTTTATTGTCATGCAACCTTTTTTGCTGAATGTGTTCTTTTGCAGAACTGTGTTACAAGAAAAATGATCGGCGTAGAACACGAGTCACAAGAGCTTTACCATCTCTCTAATCCACATCTGCAATTGCTTTCACCACTGCCACTTCTGCTGAACTTCTTCATAGCTGGTTGGCTCATCCAAATCTCACCAAACTTTAGAAAATAGTTCCTAGCCTCTCCAATTTGCGTTCTTTGGAATGTGAGTCGTGTCAGCTTAAGAAACAAACTCATACTTCCTTTCCCAAGCGAGTCAATAATACAACCACTTCCATGTTTAAAGTTGTCATTCAGACATATGTGGTACGAGTTGTGTTCTAACTTTAGGATTACATTATTACAGTATATTTATAGATGATATTCTCATTGAAATATCATTCTAGATTGTCCTATATCTTTCAAAATTTTTGTACTGAAATTCGAAATTAGTTCAGTGTTTCAACTTAAAGTTTTATGTGATAACAATACAGGAGTATGTATCTTCTATTTTACCAACTTTGTGTCTTCTCAGGAAATCTGGAGAAATCCCTCATTAGACCTCTTGTGCTTACACTCAATAAAATGGTGTTGTCAAGGTTGTCATAGGCGCAAGGCACATTTAGGCGCAAGAGGGTCCTGGGGCCTAATTAACACTAGGCGCACCATTTATCACTAAAGAAAATTGAAAAATTAGAAATAATTGTTCTAAAGATTAATTTGTATTAAAGTTTTAAAATGTCCTAAAGATTAATATCATAGAAGACAATTAGATATTAGAAAAAAAAAATTGTACATAATAATATGCAAAATAATCTTCAAATGTTTAACAAAAAATGCGATAATATGATATAATGCATGCATCGAGTCCAAATCTTAACTTGTATAATAAAATCTAAATTTTAGTGACTCTTATCAAAATCATCAAGTCCATCATAGTCCAATATTATCAATTTCCTCTTCAAATTTATCATTCTCTTCATCTAAATAATGGATCGACCCGAAGAGAAGAGATGAAGTCTTGATTCTACTAGGTTGGTTGTGTGTTGGTCACCCTAATTTTGAACAACTATGATTGTATATGGGCCTCTTTTATTTTTAATCATCAAGATGTGTGGATAAGATTAAAAGTTAAACTAAATATTTAAAAAATAACCAAGTAAATTTGTTAATGCTACGAAAATGCGCCTAGGCCCACGCCTTGAGCCTTGCGCCTAGGCTCAAAGCGCCTTTGTAACAGTGCCCGCCTGACACCTATAAAGGCGCAGGCTGTTGAGCCTTGAGCCCGAGGCTCCCAAGGCGCGCCTTTGACAACTATGGGTGTCGTTGAAAAAAAAAATCAGCATCTCAATGAAACTACATGTCCTTGCTTATACATCATAACATTCCTCTTTGTTTTGGGGGAGACACTTTTCTATTTATTACTTAATTAACTGAATGGCTTCATCTATTTTGCAGCATCAAAGTCCTCACTCAATTCAATTTATAGAAACAAATCATAATCAATTATTTCTGCGTGTTTGGTTGTACATATTGTGTTCATGATCATACCCTCGAAAAAAACTTCAGCCCAAATTAATTAAAGACATAGTCCCTATTTCCCTTCTTGTGCCCTTTTGTGAAAAACCTTGTACATCCCTAGGGCTTTAGACTCCATGAAGGTAAACAGGGGTGATATGACACTCTGAAAGTCTGCCTTCTGAAAATGGCAAAATGGGAGCTGGAGGGGCAGGAAGAAAGATTTTCACTTGGACAGGAAATGTGGACGAATGCATCTTTTTAAGCTATTCTCAAGAGATATAACTTTATTTTTAAAACATCTCCATATTTTAACCAAACACTGCAAACAACAACAACAACAAAAGCCATTAGTCCCAACTCTATCTTTGCTGGTCCTGAGCCCGGATGAGAAAAGAGGAGGGTTGTTGTGTTAGGCAGCTAACATCTAGTAGTTAAATTTTTGTCAGAACTCAAAGAGCATGAATCATGACCCCAAACAAAAATCTTACTCCTGAAATTCTGCCAATTCCTCTACTTCCTTCATCACAAGTCAATATGTCTTCTTCTCTCCAAGTCCACTCATGTTGTCCTTACCCTCCTACAACCACCAATGATACTTATATATGATACAAGTATAGTGGTAACTCCTAATAACTCTTCTCCTACTCCATTATCATCTACGGCAGACATGCCTTTAACAAAAGCACCAACTTCACCAGCTGTCCTTCAAAAAAGTATTCGTTCTTTTCACAACTTCATTTATAAATGAAACAAGGAGTTGTAAACCAAGGGTGAAGTTGTAAAGCACACTTAACGTAACAGAAGCTTTCTCCAAGTTTTCAAGTTTTCCTTGAGTTATTTGCTTTCTTTACTAGCTTGAGCTGGTATTGTCCCTAGCATTCGGAGGGAAAATTGACTTGGTTGCAAACAATGACACTCAAGTACAACACAGTTCATCGGTGAAGGACCAAGTCCATGGCAACTTCTATCAAAGCTCCGGCTCCATTGGACTCGTAGTAGCACTCTGCTAGTGAATATGTCAAGATCACACTGCAAGACTATCCATGTTGCTAAGGAGACAAAGCCATCTAAAAAAAAAGGAAAATGTCAATAGATGTCATGGTAGACAAAAATGCAAGGCTTGCGAAGGTGGAATTTGCAATAGATGAAAGGCAAGACAAGTCTGAAAAGATCAACCATTACATCGAGGGACTCAAGAACAGTATGGAATTCTAGGAGACACAAGGTGATAGAATATTGCCACTTTGAAGTGTCTAGATCACATGAAGGCTTTGGAAAAGACTCTTTAACCCAGGATCACATCTTGTAGGAATGAGCTTGCTATAGTCATTGCAGGACTAAGAGAGTTACGGGAAAACTTAGTGCTTTGCAAGAGGATGATTACTCAAGGAGGAAGCAACACTATGCCTATGGTGGCCTTTACTCCTTCAAGATTAGACGTTACAAAGCTAATAAAATATTGTGAAGCCAAGAATAAGAAAGAGATCGCCAATTTTCTATGCAGCTTGAAGTAATAATTCAAGGTTATTGGTGTGGAGGACACCAAGAAGATGGATCACGCCATCCTCTACAATGACGATACTGCAATGGTATAGTGGATGAGGTGATACAACAATATTGAGAAGGGAACCTACATGATCAACATATGGGAGGATTTCAGCGTGAGCTTAAGACTCAATTCTATCCGGAGAATGTTAAAAATGACGCAAATGTTACGCTCTAGTGTCTCACCATGAAGGGAGCATCCACGAATATGTAAAAGAGTTCTCCAATGTATTTTTGGATATCCTTAATTATCTGGACAAGGAGGTCATCTTTCCTTCGTGGATGCTCTACAAGATGAACAACTATGGAAATTTAATGATGTGATACACAAGGCTTTACCACCACCATAACTCCGTCCTTGGTTAGTTTGTAAATGAAGTTCCTCGGGCTATTTATAACCCTCCACCGCTTAATACATGGCTTGGATTTACTCGATCCAAGGACTCATACTGATTCTCACCTAAATACCACCTCCACCTGCCCACACTTCAAGAGAATTCAAGTTTAATCCTTCTCTGTTGGAGGGCAGAGGTGTAGGGTGTGACATCCTCCTCTACTCAATTTGGTGATGCCCACATCACTTCTTTCTTGCATGCCTTGGTGAGGGTTTCTTTGGCAACTTCAACGGCATAATGTCCTTGAACCCCTCGAGAGCATTTGAGACTTTCTTAAGTAACCAATTTGGTGGTGAATCCCTTTTTACTCCTTCGGTGCTTCCAAGAAGGTGGGTCGCCTCTTCTTTATGCCCTTAGAACATTGCATAGCCAAAAGTTGTTTGGCTTCTATACATGTCTCCCTCAACAAAGGGACCACATTTGTAATGTTTTCCTCTAAAATGGGCATCGAATTGGCACAGGTAATTGGCACAACTTTCATGTTATCCATAAAAGCCATACCAAGCACAATCGAGTAGTCATCCATTAGCATGACCAAGAAATCAATTTGGCCATGCCATTCCCCAAGGCACACTTCCACATTGCAACCTACCTAAAAGATAGACCTTGCTTTGGAATTCATGGATTTAAGTCATCGTTGCTCTTTTTTGTTGGCAATGTTAAATCTAGTGTTATTAAAAGCGCAAAAAGTGCTTGCCTAGGCGCCCAAGCAAGGCGAAGCTATAGCGCCTCGTAACCCTAGGCGCCATCCAAGAAGCTTTGTATAGGTGAGAGCCTCAGCCTAGGCGCAAGGCAAGAAAAGTGTTGTTTTTGCTAGTTTTTTTCTTTTTCACAGATTTTTAAATGCTTTTTAAGAAATTATGTTACAGAGTAATAAATATACATTTATAAAAGAAATATAAATAACTATACTTGGAAAGTGTAATAACTAAGAGGAAAAAGGTTCTCTATTTTTTTTCAAAACAAAATAAGGCAATAAGAGGAATATCGGAGACTTTCAAGAAAGAAAACATTAACTGCTAAGCAAAAAAAAAAGGGGGAGGGAAACGGGAACTTTAGAAGAAAACTAGCGGAAAAGATTTCATGTGAAAAATAGGGAAGTTTAATTGGAAAAGAATCTAAATTAGGTCTTGCATACTAAACTTGAAAGCTTAAGAGTGTCTTTTGTGGTTTTATATTTGTGTTTTTATTTTGGGTCTTCAATAAGTTCAATCTATGCAATTTTGATGATGTTTATATATATATATATATATATATATATATTTATTTATTTATTTACTTTTTTTTTTTTAACTAGTGCTTCATGTTGTTCATGCGAGCACTAGGGTGGCTCCTAGCGCCACAAGCGATTTGCATTCTCATCGCCTTAAAGACGCCTAGCACTTTTAATTACACTGGCTCAATCTCCCGGCTTCATTCACCTCAAGAAAATTGTTAGTAGAACCAGTGACCAGTGTCGACCAAGGCTTTCACTACTTGACCTTCCACCTTGGTCTCCACATACAAGCCTTCCTTCTACTAAGATTTTGGCGATTCTGCCTTTGCCTTGATAGTGTCCAAGATTTGCAAAGAACCCATCTTTTGCAGGTAGTCAATTGCTTTGTGCAACCATCACAAAAAAAGCATTTAATCAATGGCTTGTCTTCATCCTTCCCCTTGAAGCTCTCCTGGATCATTTGCTCTTTGCTTTCATGGCCCTCTTTCTCACCTTTGTTTTTGTTACCCTTATCATTAAAAAACTCGGGTTTCTTGAGCATCTTGAACCCTATAAGGAATTCCACAATAGAGGCAGTGATCGCAAGGTCTTGGGCACTACGTTATTGAATTTCCATCCTTATCCACTCTTGCGGACCATCCATGAAAGCAAAAAGGACTTTTCTTGTCTAGATAATTAGCGATCGCCAAAAGCACCTTGGAGAACACTTTTACATATTCATGGGTGCTCCTTTCGTGAGTGAAACGCAAGAGCTTAGCCCTTGCCTCACTGTTAGCATTCTCTAGATAGAATTGCTTTTAAAGTTCACGTTGAAGGTCTTCCACATGTTGATGGTGCAGGTTCCCTTCTTAGTATCATTGTATTGCCTCCACCATACCATCACTATCATCAATGTAGGTGGCATGTTCCATCTTCTTGGCATCCTTCACATCAAGAGCCTTGAAGTATTGCTCAAAGAAAGCCCCATAGAAAATTGTCAATCTTCTTCGCGTTCTTAGCTTCAGAATATGTCTTTGGCTTTAGAACGTCTAACCTTGAAAAAGTGAAGACCACCATAGGCATTGGTTGTTTCCCCCTTAAGCAACCGTATTCTTGCAAAGCACCAACTCCTCCCATACCTATCTTTGTTCTATGACGACCCAAGTAAGCTCATTTCAAAGAGATGCAATTTGAGGTTAGACAGTCTCTTCCAAAATCATGTGGTCTAAACACTTCTAAGCGACATTATTGAAGGCATTTTGCATCTCCTTCCCGAACTCTTCACATGTTCTCAAGTCCCTCGATGCAATAGTAGACCTCATCAAATTTGTCTTGCCTTTTAGCTATTGCAAGCTCCATCTTCGCGAGCCTCACATTCATGTCCGTTGTGACATCTCTTGACTTTTACCATCTTATTCTTGGATGGCTTTGACTATTTGGCAACATGAGTAGTCTCGTTGTATGATCCCAACATTTCCGCCAACAGGTGCTACTAAGGTCCCAATGGAACCAAGGCCCTAACAGCAGCTATCACGGACTTGGTCCTACACCACCAAATCGTGCGACACTTGAATGTTGTTGTTCGCAATCAAGTCAATTTTCTCTTCAAATGCTAGGCACAATACCAACTCAAGCTAGTGAAGTAAAAAACTCAAAGATAGATGGAACATAAGGAGAAAAGCTTCTATTGCTTCAAGTATGCTTTACAACTCCTTCCTTAGTTTGCAAATTAAATTCATATGGCTATTTATAGTCCTCCACCCCTTTAATGGATAGCTAGGATTTATTTGATCCAAAAGCTCATAATGGTTCTCACCTACTTACCACGTCTACATACCCACTCTTGCCTATCACCTCCACCTAGCTACTTTTCTAAAGAATTCCAATTAAGGCCTCCTTTGCTTATGGGTAAAGATGCAGGGTATAACAATCATGTTGGCCTTTATATTGCCTCAAATCCAGTTTTTCATTAAGGAACATAACATATGAGGTGAATTGTCATTTTATTAAACAAAAATTGAATCAGGATGCATTGCCACCAATTTCATCAACTTAATGATTAGTTGATGTTCTTACTAAATCCCTTGGAGGCTCACGAATTAAATACATTTGTAACAAGCATGAAGCATATGATACGTATGCTCTGGTTTGAGAAAGAATGTTAAGATTGTTGCCTTGATTGTGTCATGCTTGATTGTGTGTCTGATTGTGACATAATTTAGTTGTTGTAATTGTATAAATTTAGGACTTGTGATTTTACTGAGAATTAGTAATCTCCATAATTTGTAACCTATTTAATCTATATAAAGTCCCAATTAAGCTTTCTCGTAGACAAAACCTCTCTCCTTCTCCTTCCTCTTCAAAACCTTTCTTTTTTCTTCTTTGATTTCAAAATCTTTGTTCTTTTTCTTGATTATTTGCACTAATGTGCATTAGAACAATCACAAGTGAAATATGATAAATGGAAAGTAGATAGTCTTTGTTTTTATGTATTTATTTATTCACATTTATCATGAGGAAGCTCCAACACCCTTTTCATCTCATGCTAAATTAAATAAGTTGTCTTATGCAAACTAACCAAAGTGATGCATCACTTGCAGGGGAAATTCTTCTATTTATTTTCCACCAGGTAAAAGTCATAGGCCCTTATTGGTCAGTATGACACTATTCAGGGTCCGTACACAGAAATTTTCCCATTCTAGTATTATCATCACAGCAAAGGAAGGACTGGTTCTACTCAAGTCTCCTTTAAAGCACATAAAATAAAAGATATACAAAAATAAGCCCAAGAGGATCCTACATCTAGCTTTTGAGCAAAAAAAACCTTCATGTGATCCTATCATCATACCCAAACAACAGTGATTGGACAGCCATTAAATTGGAAAAGTGCATTATAGATCCAAAACATATGCTCACAGAAACAAGTACCTTCATCCTTTTTACAGTATCATAAGCAGGTTCATTTAAATAGCGATCATCTCTATGAAGTGCCAGTGCATGACCGATGAAGTCTATAGTGTTGTCATCCAAACCATATTTCCTGACCACCAAATATATGAGTCAGATCAAATTGTGTGATTAATAATTAAGACTAAATATTGTGATTCATGTCCTAAGAAAAGCGCTGCAGTGATTTAAACAACATGCACAAGAGAAGAAAATTAAAGAAAGTTGACAATATGGATCATGTTCCAAAGAACAAGTTGTAACTCAATAATGACCCAAACTACTGGTTTCCTGAAGTAACAAGTTGACACTAGTCATAACAGAAAAACAACAATTCAGTAACCCTTGGGATAAGTTTTATGGGTCATCCATCAATGGAACACCTTGACCCAAGGTGATGTGTTATCATACACAATCTTACTGCTGAAATCTTATCGATCATCCAAATCAGCATAACCACTACCCAAGTCCAACATTCAGAAGTAAAACATTATATATATTCTAAAAAAGGCAGTTTGGCAGTGTACTGAACAAAATTGCAAAAGTTTTTGACAAACAAGATTATAGAACTCTGCATGCCAATTAATGCTAAAACCTTGTCGCCCTTTCTATACATGCAAGAGAAAACTTATAGACTCCTACAAATAACCTCAAACAGCAAGTTTCCATCAGGTAATCATTCATGGAAGCAACTATTTTATACTCAATAGAGAATTGCTTGCATTCATGACATCTTTCACTTTATTTTACCAATTCTCTCCACCTTAATTTCTAAGTTTTCAGGATAGCATGGTTTTTAAAAGACATAATTGACTAAATTGAAAATCTATGGGCAAACCTTAGGCACACAGAACACATTCCAAATAAAAGCTCATAAAAGAAAAAAAAAATCTAGAACATGTAAAATAGACAAAGCGGGGAACAAATCTCAGAGAGTGTGTCCTGAACAGAATATGCATTAAAAATTCATAGTTATAAAGAAGCGATGAAGTACATACGCAATAAGTTCTTTAGTGGTCACCCTTGTAAGATCCAAACCTCCATGTGTTTTTGGATCATTTTCATCATAATCTTGGACATACATGAAAAATTTTCTGGCACGACGCTTTTCAAATAAACCCATCAGTGGAGATTTAAGTGCCTCCATATCTGTCGCAGGAACCTTGTGAACCTGTTATACCAAATGAAACAAAGTGTAGATTAGTCACCAAAACCAAGAAATTCTAGCAGATCTAAAAAGCTCATAGACATTAAAATCTGGGACCAAAAAATGAAAAGGTTTATGTTACCTTTCCCTTGTTAAAGACATAGCTTCCATCAACAGCTTTGAATGAAAGGTACTTGGTAACATCAGTATGAATTAGCACACGAACCAAGGTACCATTTGCCATCATGAACTAGCCAGATAAACATTATGCAGTGTATATCAATATGAGAAATATATCTCAATCACAAAAACACACATATGAGAGGGCAAAACAAACTATTACAGAGATAAGAACCTGAAGGCCCTGAACCAACACATACAATCTGGCATGCATATGAAGAAATGACACAGATGAGAGGAGATGTCTCCCACACAAATCAACATCACAGTTGACTATTAAGTATTCAATCTGTTCAATATAAATGGAAGCACCAACCTAACCTAAATTAGTCAGGGGATATCTTCCTAAATAATAAAGCACAAAATGGGAAATGGAATTCAGGAAGAGTAAGTTCCTTAGCATAAATCTTCATCATAAACCATAAAACCATGCAGCCAAATGCAGCTATAAGTTTTAATTATTGAAAGCAACCAGATTTGATTAAGAAAATAGGAACATAGAAAAGAGGGTAGCCAGCAAGATCTTTCATTACAGAGTAATGAGGCACATATGAGCAATATTATGAGCTATTCATATCTTCCAAAACAGTTGACCTCACCCTCATGTTAACTCCAATTTGTCATTAAAGATCATTATATTTTGCAAATAGCAAAAGAAATGAAATGAGTAACTCAAACCTTGGGGATCATGTCAACGTTGTAATCTCTACTAGCACCCAGATGTGCAGGGGGTTTATCATTTCCCCTGAACCTTTTCCAGAGCTGCACAAAAGGAGATTTCAGAATTATGCCAATATAACAGTACACAAAATAAGATAAAAAATAATCATAAATTTCATTAGTCCAGTGCATTTTGAAATTTGAAAGCAAGCAATACAAATAGGCATTGTAGACTTAAAAAAAAAAGAGACTCCATATATATTCATTTTTATCTTAACTATCCAAAACCAAATATATACAAATATATATATATATAGAATATAGAATTATCACAGAGCCTTAACCAACAAAAGACATTTATACAATGCTATATTTTGCCATATCACTTGCAAAAGAATTAGGGTAATATAGGAAGCAAGATGGTATTTTATGATGGTTTCATCAACTGTATTTCCATCATGGATAAATTTCCTATAAGAGCATTAGAGATCAGATAATCAAGAATTTTCTCTCTTACTTGGATGAGACTGAGTGAAGATGATTCTCCCCCATAATAATCATTTCTATCCATATGAAGGACCTGATTGAATAAAAATCCAGGTAAATTAGCAATAGCATAAGATGTAAAGAACTTTCAATGCCTGATTATCTTTTGAACAAATTAAAAAAAAAATTGACTTAGCATTCTCAAAAAGGAAATGCATGAACCTATGTTGCATGATCATACTAATAATGAAAAAAGTTTATTGCTAAGAACTCCAAGCAACATATTACAACCAATTGCATAAATGTAAAGTAGGTGCTATTTAAGCACGTAGATATTACATTAGATTGTATCAAGAAAGACTCAGTTGAATTCTGCTAAAACCCACCACACACATTGCAAACATTTCGTAAACAACACAATAAAGTGAATGGAAAACTAGATACAATGTGTTGAGAAATAAGAATGATAGCAGAAGAAAAAAAAACACTAGACAATCCTTCTTTTCGTGATTCTTTATAACAATATAACATGAAAACTACAATAACAAAAACAAAGAATCAGAATATTTAGGAATAAATACAAGATCTGTACTGATAACTGCATAATTAAAATTATTGTGCAAACTTCAAGGCAGAGGCTATTAGGAGTGAGCAATATTCATCACTAGGTACAACAACAAAAGATTGGTACTCAGTAGCTGCATATTCATGGGAATAGGAATCCCCAATCATGAATTTTGAAAATAACTGGAACACACACCAATGAAAGACATAATAAAATAAGACATAAACAACACTCAGCTTTAATTGAAGCATCATATGGATCCAAACACACAGATCAGTATAGATTAAGTCTGCCAAATAAAGAATAATCAAGAAACCAATCAAAAGCAAGATCTTCTGATGATCCATTTTCTGGAAATAAAAATACAAAAAAGGCCAGAAAACACCAGTAAACACCATCCAAATTGAGGGACAACAGCCAATGATACCAAGACCATCCAAGAAACAATCTTTGAAGGTCGTCTTATAAGATCAACACCAGCATAATGAGAGAAAGAAAAGAAATCACAGAAAAGGAGAAGAATCGAGCATGATCCGATAATCAGAAACCAGATCAAGAATCAGAAAACCAATATTATCCACAAAAATTAAGCGATCCAATCACAATCACGATTGATAAAACAATCCCATCAATTCACAAAAAAAAGAAAACAAATGCATCAAATAATGAGGGAAAAAAAGGAAGTAAAAACCTTAAGGCCATCAACAGAGAGGAGACCACTGAGAATGCACTCTTTCAGCCCAGTCCCAAGCACGATGACATCGTATTCTTCATCCATGGCAAGCGAGAAAGCAAGAGAGATCAAAAGGGTTGAGAGAACGAGAAACGAAGAGAGAGTTATTGGTCAAGAATGTGAGAATGATGGTGCTAATGAAGGAGATGCCCTGTTACGCTGAAGAAGATGAGCATAAATGCAAAAAAGGACCTTGTTTTCATAAAATTATATTTAAAGGATTAATTTGCGAATGGAACCTTAAAAATGTTAAGATTTCACTATCAGTGGGATTAATTACTTTCAATTTTATAATTATTATATATTTATTGCATATTTATATTTTAAAAGTACTTTGCTTAATTTTTTTTAAAAAAGTAAAATAGGCAATTTTTACACCTCAAATTTTATTAATAATAGCACTGATTAATTGGTAGGATGTGAACATTTAATTATTTTTTATCAAATTTTTTTAATTATTTTATTTTAAAAATATATAATTTTTTATAATTCTTATGATTATGAACATTGAAGTTGAAGAAAAGAGAAATAATTAATATAAGTTCTTTTTAAGAGAGAGAGAGAGAGAGTGAGTGTGGAGCAACATAATTTTATTACAAAGAAAAAAACTCAAGGGCCACAACATGGGTATTCATTCTTCCTAGTGAGAATTATTGTAGTAGTAGGATAATGGCCAGAAGGATTTGAATACATTATGGCATTAAGATTTCTAAGGTTTAGTTCATGACCCCATTACTCGTTGTATTTGGTTTGGTATTGCTACTACACATGACTTCGAGAGTCATGATGATACCAATGAATGTCTTTGTCAAAACATTTTTTTTTCAAGAGGCGACAACTCAAGTGATGGGTACAGACACCAAAAATAAATCTACTAAGAGTGAATAAACGGAAATAAATAGAATAAAAATTTAAAAAAAACACATAGAAAAGAGGCTTTAGAATGATGACAACTACGAGGAGGCTAGAAGTATGTCCTTGAAGGCGCCATTAATTAGTTGGATGAATTAGTCAAGGTTGCCGTTAGGCGTCATGTTACCAGGATCACACTCTCATGACCTAATAAACTAGAGGTTGTAACACTTATCAATGTTGATTAAATCCTCAAGTTTGAGTCCTTTTGCTTTTGCACTTCAAGGGATTAGTTGGCTGATTCTTTTTTCTTCCCTGGCCTTAGGGAATGTGCTAGGAACTTGCATCCTCATTCCATCGTGATGAGGGCTTCTTCTACTTTCCGCTTCGGCAAGCAACTCAATGAGTGTCCTTTGAAGGCGGTGGAGACTTAAATGTTGTGGCTAATGACACCTGTTCAATGTTGTTGTGCTAAACTCATTTAATTTTTTTCATCACAATCATTATTTGAGTCATTTAACCTTTGGGAGTTAGGGGTTAGCACATTTGAGACCTTGCCATTGTGCACCAAGATTATATCAAACTTATCTAGTTCACCAGCAAAAAGGATTCTTCCTGTCATCTCCATTACCCATTGCTCTAACTAATTTCGAGATGTCTAAGGTATAATTTAGATATGAGTCAATTTTAGTGGAGTTTTCTTCAAGAGCTAGGGACCATGCCCCTAAGAAAAATATGTGCTTAAAACCTAAAAGAATTTATTTTAATTTATAGGGTGTAGTTATGTCATAATTTGCTAGTAGATTAGGGGAAACAAGTAAATTACATAAGTCAATAGACTTTGGGTCCATCACAAACCCATTAGTTGGATCGGGTGCGCCATTCAATTTATGTGATTCAAATTTAACTAGTTTCATCGGCCCAGTTGAGACTAGCTCATTGCAGTCAATCAGGTTCAGTTGAGTATGGTTTGATCAACTTTGGTTGGACACATTTCACACGGTCTTCAATTGGCTTAATGAGAGGCGGCTCTAACTTAGTGAGTGGGGAATCTAAATTGCTTAACTACGGCTCGTGCACAACTAGCATGATGACATCACATTAGGGCCCTAATGAATCAAACGCGGCAGCATTCTAGTTTTGGTACACCTATCTATGGTGCAATGGGATTAACCTACTTGGGTTTTAGTGCACCTGTTGATCACTCTTGATTTGTGTTGTTACATGGACCACTCATATTTGCTTGCATGAGCTAAAGTGACTCGTGTTCTAAACGAGCATGCATGGCTTCCATTCCATTGCAATGTGACACATTTCTACAGAGATCTTGAAATCTCAGACCATCAGGTCTTGTCGACGGTGGTGCCACGTTGAAGTCAGGTTGCGGAGTTCTCATGCTAGGGAAGTAGAGACCTTGATCATTCATCTCTACGAAACCACTAGTGGTATGCAATTAGCATCATCGTAAGATCTAAAGTCTTCATTACGACTTAGGCAAAGTTCAATGACACCGCCTTTATTCATTGCACTCTTCCCTTTGGTTCCCCTGGAAACTTCATAAGTAAAACGGGGACTGATAAGCTATTTGTGAGAGGTTGTCACCTCATCCACTCTAGCAGCCTAAGGATAAACATGGATATATTTCTCCATCTCTAGCTTGAAGATTAGAGACGGAGTTTTGGTGTCAGTGAGTAGTGCGTACCATGCATTTGCATATACCAAAGCTGACCTCAACCTCATGTAACAGGAAAGCTCCTTGTCAAAGATAGACCACAACGTAGATACTTATTGACAGGAAGTCACTATTTTTTTTAATAAAAACCAGTTATCCTATAGCCTTTTGATGGAGTAACTAGAGACTCTTAATGATGTTGAAATTCTAGATGAATTAAAGAGGTTGAAGGAGTGAGTCAAGTAGTTGTTACAGTTATTTTTTGGAGGAAACTATGGAGTTGAATTGAAGGGCTGGGATTTCATCATCAAGCATTGTGTGTAAGTTAGGGGCATTAGAAAGCTTTGTTTTAAGTTGGTCTGGTTGAGTTAGGTTGTATTGTACTAAGTCAAATGGTCATGTTAGTTGTCAATGCTTTGTAAAAAAGTTAAGTATGGTGAGTTGACTGTGAGGTGAGGGATGTATGGTTTTGGAGTGTTGTCATCATCTTCTTATTGTAAATCTGCAATTCATCTTTTTCTGATCAAAATTGCCATCAAAGTAGTATCAGAGCTCTGTTAGAAAAGTCTTAAAGTAAGGAAAAACATCACTCTAGTGCAAGATATGACTTCAAGTAGTGATTCATCTGGTTTTTCTCAACCCTCGGTACCTCAGTTTAATGGAGAAGATTATGATCACTGAATATCATGAAGAAGACTTTATTTCACTTCAATGGCTTGTGGGAAGTGGTAGAGAAGGAGTTTTTTGAAGAAGAAGCCAAGGTTGCTGAAAATAAACAAAAGGATGCTCATGCTTTGTTCCTTATTCAACAGGAAGTGCAACATTCCTTATTCTCTAGAATTGCAGTAGCTAACACTGCCAAAGAAGCTTGGGATACTCTAAAGACTCAATTTCAAGGGAGTCCCAAGATTATGGCTCTAAGAATTCAAGCATTGAGGTAATCATTTAAGAATTTACACAGAAAGGAGAATGAAGGAGTTCAAGTTTACATTTGCTAGAGTAACTGATTTGGTTAATTAGATGAGAGGGTTAGGAAATGAAATACCTGAATCTTTGGTTGTTGGGAAGGTCCTTAGAAGCTTGGGACCAAAATACAATTTCATAGTTGCAGCAATTGGTGAAGCCAAGGACCTTACAAAACTCACTATGGATGAGTTAGCAGGCTCACTTCAAGCTCGTGAAGCTTTGCTATTAAGTCAGGATGAAGTTCCTATTAAGAAGGCTCTTGTAAGTAATACAAAAGACAAGGCTCTTATCATTAAAGGAGAGTCAACTAGCAGTGAGAGTTGATACTCAAATCGTGGCAAAGGCAAGAACTTCTCAAGAGGAAGAGAGAGGAGTTATGACAAAAACAGAGGTAGATTTGTCGGTGATGTCACCACAGAGAGTAATCAAAGTAACAATTTTGCAGATCAAAATAGTTAGATGTCTTACCAAAGATCCACAAGAGACAATATGAGAAATATAAAATGCTTCCATTGCAAAAAAATTGGCCATATTCAGTCAAATTGTTGGTATAAAGACAAAAATGGGAGAAAGCTTGAGATCCAGTGGTGATAAAAATACAGGTGCTGAATTTGGAAGCATGTTCATGGTGCATACTAAAGTTGAATCACAGCAACCTTCAGTCTGGCTGCTTGATAGTGGTTGTTCCAGTCATATAACATGAAGAAAGGAGTCGTTTTTCAGATTAGATGAAAATCAAAGGCATATAGTTAAATTGGGAGACAATAAATAAGTTTAAATACCTAAATGGTCCTTCTATTATTCAAAACTTGCCCTTTGAGCCCCTTTATTATAATTTCAACCATTTAGATCCCTCTATTTTATTATTTTGGCAATTCTAGTCCACCATGTAACAAACATCTCTTTTGCCATGAGAAATTACTGACTTGACATTTTCTATATTAAAAAAATGATTAAAAATAATAATAATAATAATAAACATTTAAAAAAAACCTTAATCCGAGAGAGATCTAGCTTTGTCGGCACTAGCAGAGACCCGATTTCGGCGGTATCTCCTCGGAGAGCTGGTCGTCACTCGAATCGAGTATGTTGATGAATCCAGTGCCAAGATCGATCGAGGGATCCAACCGGTGATCCAGTTCCCAGGGAGGGATAAGGTCTGGAGGTTTGAGAAGCTAGAGAGATTTATAGGGATATCACTGGAAAACTAGTTATTTACCACTTCAAAGACGTGGAGGTTGCTGGTCATCGACTGTATCTCGCTGGAGAACCTATTGTTGGTGATTTAGAATCTGGAGATATTCCACCGGAGCTTCTCCGGCAGAGTGGCGGAGAGCTGGTTAACATGCATCATCACTGTTGTGAGGTTCACCAACAACCACATCTTGAAAGAGACATTGCTGGTTATCATACATGTAGACCTGGATATTATTATTAAAAGCAACCACTGAGGCCAGAGTCCCACCCGGTCAAAACCTATTAAAAACCTGAGAATATACAGTAGATACACCTAGGATAAGCCAGAAGCTAAAACAAAGCTCAAAACCAAAGGAATAATGGAGGAAAAACACTCTCAATTCATTTAGTTCTTCTCATATCTATTTACATTAGTTTTATATCTTTTATACTTAAATCTGATGAGTTATTAACAAGGTGTCACATTATTAACAATCCAACCGCTCATCTCTTTATCAGGCTAAGTATGTAAGTTCAAGGCAAGTCCCTACCGAATCCCTCACCACCTCCTCCCTATATTCAACCCTCCCTTTTCTCCTAAACTCCTCCACCACCTCATCATCCACCTTCTCCTCCATTTCCCACCACCACCACCTCCACTCTTGGGTTCATCCCCATCCTCACTCCATATATAAACCAATATTTCCCTGTCATCAACTCCTCCCAAAAAGAACACCACTATTCTCTTGGCCAACAAGCCTTTGGATTCCTCTTGGTTCACTAGCATCCCAACTGAACAAGGTGTGTAATGGATAAAATGTTTACTGCTTGGACAGTTGAGGCTACTACTTCAACTATGCCGTTAATGGCGATCCGACGATGGAATGGGTGGATAATTAACTGCTTGGATGGTTGATGAGTCATTACCGTTGTTGAAAAATGTGGCCCTCTTCCGGATTGAGGTTTATGTTTTTATGTTTATTTTTTTATTATTTTTTAATATAGGAAATGCCACATCAGTAACATCTCACAGCAAAAGAGACATCTATTACATGGTGGACCAGAATTGCCAAAATGTTAAAATAGAGGGACCTAAAAGGTTGAAATTATAATTGAGGGACTCAAAGAGCGAGTTTCGAATAATAGAGGGATCATTTAGATATTTTAACCATAAAGAAATGCAAGTAGCTAGGAAAGGGTATGTTGCAGTAACTACTCAATGTGGTGAGACAAAACTAATCCATAATGTCTAATTTGTACCCAATTTGGTTCATAACCTGCTTAGTGTGGGACAATTAGTTACCAATGGTTATCTTTTCATGTTTGAGAATGGAAAATGCAGAATTGTTGATGAAAAGTCAAGTATTCAATTAATGATTGTAAATCAGAACAAGAACAACCTGTTTCCAATGGAATTCTCATAGATTGGGCAATCAAATATTGTCATGCCAGATAAAGAAAATTCTCAACTATGGCGTGATAGATATGGTCATCTGAATTTTCAAAGTCTCCAAGTGTTAAATCAGAGGCAGATGATCATTGGGTTACCTAAGGTGAAACAATTTAACAACTGTGAATCTTGTACATATGCAAATTATCAAGATAATCATTTGTCTCTAGAAAATCCTGGGGAGCCAAAGAAAGGTTGCAATTGGTGCATTCTGATCTATGAAGCCCTATGCAAGTGGACTCACTTGGAGGAACCAGATACCTCTTATTATTCATTGATGATTTCAACAAAATAAATTGGGTTTACTTCATTAAAAATAAATCAGAAGTTTTTAGTTGTTTCCAAAAATTCCTTGCTTTAGTTAAGAGACAATTTAAGATGTTTTGTGAAAATCATGGAATTAAACATGAATTTACTGCACCTTATTCCCCTCAGTAAAATGGTGTTGATGAGAGGAAAAATATAATACTTGTAGAAAGGGTCAGGAGCATGTTAAATAGCAGACACTTGCCAATTAATTTCTAGGCTGAAGCTATATCTACTGCTGTTTATCTAACAAATTTGTCTCCAACCAAAGTAGTCATGGATAGGGATCCTTGTGGGCTGGTTTGGAAATAAACCCAAGGTGTCACATTTGAAAATATTTGGTTGCATTGCCTACACAAAAATTCCATCATAGAATTTACAAAAGTTTGATAATAAAGCTAAAAAATGCATCTTTGTTGGTTACTGTCATGATTCTAAAGCGTATAGATTGTTTGAGCCTCTTACTAGAAAAATTATCATCAGGGAATCAGAAAATTTAGCAGAATTACCTTTTCAAGTGTGTCTCTCACTAGTAACAATATTGGCAATAATTTAGTAGAAGACACTGCAATTACTGACACTACAAGGGAAACAGATTCAACAAGTAGAAGTGATACAGAAGCTCAAAAGGCATCAAGTAATAATCATAATGAAGATCAAAGTGAAGAAATTCCACCTGCAAGAGTTTGAACACTCAAAGAAATTTATGAAAATTGCTCTTTTGCTTTCACTGTAACTGATCTAGTAACATATGAAGATGCTCACAGAATTCCAGAATGGAGAGAAGTAATGGAAGCTGAATTGTCTGCAATTAATAGAAACAATACCTGGGAATTAATTTCTCCACCACCAAGAAAGAAAATAATTGGGGTGAAGTGGATTTTCAAAAGAAAATATAATGCAAATAATGAAATTGACAAGTGTAAAGCTAGATTGGTTGCTAAAAGATACACTCAAGAGCATGGTGTAGACTATGAAGAAATATTTGCACCTGTGGTAAGAATGGATACTATCAGGCTTTTAATTGCCTTGATAGCTCATCAGAATTGGCCAACCTTCCAATTGGACATAAAATCTGCATTCTTGAATGATGAAATTAAAGAAGAAGTGCATGTTGAACAACCCAAGGGATTTGAAATTCAGGGAAAATAGCAAATGGTTTACAAACTGCACAAAAGCTCTTTATGGATATTTGATTCCTATTTGAAGCAATAGGGGTTCCAGAGAAGCATGACAGAACACACTTTGTATCCAAAAATTGGAGAAAGGGAGGAAATGATTTTAGTCTACATATATGTGGATGATGTAAATATATGAGCCCTTCACTTGAGGTGATGAATAAATTTAGGGATAACATGAAAAAAACTTTTGAAATGACAAATTTGGCATTAATGTCTTATTTTTTGGGCTTAGAGATTAAGCAGGACAAGGCAGGAATTCATGTGTCATAGAGAAAATATATAAAGGGTCTGTTGAAGAGCTACAATATGACTAACTGTAAGACTTCTAATACTCTCTTGAGCTCTAATTCAAAGTTGAATTTATTTGATGAAGCTGAACTTGTAGACATCACTGCATACAAAAAATTAATTGGAAAACTAATTTATATGACTCAATCTAGGCTTGATATACCCTTCCAGTCAGTTTGATGTCCAGGTTTATGCATAAATCTACAAGAAATCACTATGGACCTGCAAAATAAATTCTCAGAAATCTAGCTGGATCAGTGGATTTTGGAATATATTATGAAAGGGGAAATGAATGCCAATTGATGTGTTACTCTGATAGTGATTGGGGTGGAAATTTGGTAGACAAAAAAAGAACAACAGGAGCAGCATTCATTTTTAAATTAGGCATTGTCTCATGGATATATAAAAAAAAAAAAACAAGAAGTGGTTACTTTATCATCAACAGAAGTAGAATATGTGGCCTTATGTAGAACATGTTGTTAGAGATTATGGATCAAAAAGATTTTGTCAAATTGTGGAGTAATCTTTGATAATACAATTATTGTCTTATGTGACAACAAATCCAGTATTGCAATTGCAAAAAACCCAATGCTTTATAGGAGAAATAAACACATTGATGTGAAATTCCATTTCATTCATAAACTTGTGATAGAAAATATAATTCAATTGTGTTTTTTCAATACTGAAGAACAAATGGTTGACATATTTACAAAGTGTGTAGATGCTAAGAAGCTTTACAAGTTCAGAGATCTTATGGACATATGCAGTCTTCAATCAAGGGGAGGAATTGATGGAGTGACTGAAGACTTTAATGCTGTTGAAATTCCATATGAATTGAAGAGGTTAAAGGAGTGAGTCAGGTAGTTGTTACACTTATTTTCTGGAAGGAACTATGGAGTTGAATTGAAGGGCTAAGATTTCATCATCAAGCATTGTATGTAAGCTAGAGGCTATGATGTTCGGCTTCTTCTTTCCACTTCTTTGGCCTTAATATGGTGTAAAGTTTTCTAGGTATGTAGTAGGTTGAAAAGGGGTTGTTTGTAATATTTAGAAATCTTGGGGGCTTTCTGAATAATGATTATTTTAAGCCCCATCTTTCAATCCAAAATTGAGAGTTTTGGCATTTTGGTTTCTTGATAGAGCTAGGGATTGGGAGAGGAAGAAGGAGTTGAATTGAGTGCTTTATATCTATCCTTTTATGAGAGAGATTGGGGATTTGGAGCCTCCCCATTGTTGTTGGCTTCCACCTTATATTGCTTCATTTCTATAGTGGATTGATTGTCTCAGCGCCGCACGTGGTTTTTCTCACGTAAATCTTAGTGTTCTTTGATATATTTGTTGTTTCTTGGAATATTGATTATTCTGGTAAGCTATATCTAATAGGTATTTTGTAATTTGGAAGCTTGTACACTTAGGTGCATGACAAGGTGTTGCTACAAGGCATGCACTCAAGGTGTTAAATGAAATACCTACGAGGACTTAGCTTGCCATTTAATTGTTTTCGCTGTCTCATTATACTCACAAGTGGTATCCGAGCTCAATTTCATATCAAAAGCATGTGTTTGTTTGCTATTTTGTCAAAGATGTCAACTTTGGAAGTACACAAGTTTGATGGCAATGGTGACTTTTGGCTATGGCAAGTCAAGATACACTCTATTATAGTTAATAAGGGCTTGGATAGTATGCTTGAAGGCGGTGATCCGAACTTGTCAAATGATGAGTTAAAGAAGTTAGATAAAAGGGCATTGGCGGTGCTCTATTTGGCTCTTGCGGATAATATATTACGGCAAGTATGTTCAGAGTAGACCTTTTTAGCTCTTTAGAAGAAATTGGAGTCTCTCTATTTGGACAAGTCACTCTCCAGTCAGTTTTACCTCATGATGTGCTTGTTTAGGATGCACATTCAAGAAGGGACTTCTATTAAGCAATATATTTATGAGTTCAATAAAGCGGTGCTTGATTATCAAAATTCTGGGAGCTCTATGGACATGGAACATTTGGCTATCTTATTCTTGTGCTCACTCCCCAATTCATATGATGGTATTAGAGACCAAATCCTTTACGGTAAGAAATTTATCTCCATGGATGATGCTACTTCTATTCTATTGTCAAAGGATTTGCTTTAGAAGACTCGCATGGAAAGTCATGGTGAGGGTGAAAGTCTTGTTGTCACACGTGGGAGGTTAGTAGAGTGTGGTTATAGTGGTGATGATGGTACTAATAGCAAGGGTAAAAAATCAAAGAGCCGTTCAGAGTCTTGTTTGGGCGAGAAAGACATTCATTGTAACTATTGCAAGGAATTGGGTCGTATTAAATGGCATTGTCCGAAGTTGAAGAAAAAGAAGGACAAGCAAGGATACAACAGCAAGAGTGAGACATCTTCAGCTAGTGTAGCAGTTTCATATAACAGTTCTTGTGAGTTACTTTTGCTAGGGCAGACTTTACTTTAGTTGGGTATTGTGCTTCTAGTGGATCAGCCGGGTGTGATATGATTTTTAGCACTAGTTGGATTCTTAATTCTGCGTGCTCTTACCATATGTCCTCACCGAGAGTGGTTTGCCACCTATAAGCCATTTAATAGAGGCTCAGTTACTATGGGCAATGACTCAAGTGTAAAGTTGTTAGTACTGACACCATCAGATTCAGGATGTATGATGGCATGGTTTATACACTCACACATGTTCATCATGTGGTTGGGCTGAAGAAGAATTTGATCTCATTCAAGGCACTTGATCAGAAAGGCTACAAGTTTGTAACTCAAAACTGTCAGATCAAAGTATTTAAAGGCTCCTTGTGTATGATAAAGGCTCCTACTACTCCAGATACAGATGATCTATATTTCTTACATGGTAACTTAATTATGTTAGGTAATATCGCAAAAATCAAATAGCATCATCAAAGGCATGCGGAAGCATAATAAATTTGCGATATATTCTAAATGTTTTAATGAACACCGTTATTTTAATAAAAGTCCTAGAAAAATACCTCTTAATGTTTAACAGCTTTTCTTGATGTGCCGAATTTATCTCACGGATTGTCGTAGATTTCATAGCGCCGAACAAAGTCCCAAGCCTCTAGATCACACACCGGAATTAAGAGACAATCTCCTCTTCTTCTCCAAATAGTGGCTAGGATTAGAGAGGAAGATATAGCTTGGGGATTTTCTCACTAGAGAATTAATTGAGTTGATTACATGGTTAGAGAGGAGTCATATTTATAGAGACTTCATAAAACATGATAAACATTATTTAATTATGAGTTCTATTTGAAATATGAACCTTCATAATATGATAAACATCATTCAATTATGAAGTCCTATTCAAAATATGAACCTTCATAATATGATAAACATTACTATAGAAGTTCTATTAGAAATATGAGTCATAATCTAACTAAAACCACTTTTGTCTTTGAGTCCTTATAATTTTGATTATCTATTCGACTCCATCGAATTTAAATCAAAATTTAAACTTAAGACAAAAACCTTAGACCAATTTATAATTTCACTTATCTCATGACGTAAAATTATAAATTGACAATTTTACCCCTGCACTCAAAATAAGACTGATTCTTTATCCCTTTAAGCTTGACTTCCTAGTTTCGTTCCGATTGCCAATAAGAGGATACCAAAGAACATGGGTGCCACCTAGCCAGCCCCGTGGCCCCACGTCATAACCTAATTGAACACGAATGAGTAGATCATTACGAACCTTTCCGATTATGATTACCATATGTGTATAAACCTTTCGTTCTTGTATCCCAACCGAGTGAGAGCCATGGTAATTGTCAAACTCACTGAACTCGATCATATGCAAATAACTATAGTGGGGTGAGATTACCAAACTACCCTTCGTGTCCCACATGATTAGTTTGACTGCTTTGGCTAGGATCTTCTAATCTCACATACTTATAATAGCATAGGATATTAACTCTTTTACTTCCGAGAGAATGGATTCCTTCTTGGTGATCACTCACAATTGCTACTTGCCCGACATAGTCGTACTTCAAGGTTGGCCCTACTAAAAGGTAAATTGAGCCTAACAGCTCTAGTAACAGACTAGATGTCACAAGTACATTGTGATCATGATACCTCAGGTCTAAGGTCCACTCATATGATCATAACCAACAATTCTAATCATTGACTGTCAAAGAGTAAAACCCATGTGATTGGATTGTTGCGAGTCATGTTCGAATACACCAATTCCCAATGATGCATTTATGACATATGCTCCCACTATTCCATAGTGTTCAACTAACATTCTTTGTCAAAGTATATGTCATACAAATCCTTACGACCCTTTAACGCCCAATTAAAAATTCTCCGATTTGTGAACTATTTAAGTGTATAACTACCAAATCCTTCTAGTGCTCTCCTCTTTATCCCACAAAAGAGCAGAAGGTTTAATTTAATACACATGGACTATGATATTTAAAATTAATTATAATGCCATCACAAGATTTATATGAACATCAAAATAAATGCCTATTTAATAAGAATAAGAATTTATAATACAAATGAAATGCCCTAATACAAGTATCTTTGTTGGCATTCGGGGGCATAATCCAGGGCAAGTTGTTGGTTGTTCAGATTCAAATTTTGTTGGGGATCTTGATGAGCGGCGCTCACTTACCGCCTATGTGTTTCAGCTTTGTGGCTGCTATGTTAGTTGGAAGGCAACTTTACAGTCAGTTATTGTATTATTTACCACAAAAGCTGAGTTCATATCTTTGACAGAGGCGGTGAAAAAGGCTATTTGGTTGCATGGTTTTCTATCCGAGCTAGCTCCATTTGGAGTACTAGAGGAGGTAAGTTTCCTATTTGTTGATCTATTCATTTAGAGGTTAGAGATGAAGCTTCTGGAGATTGGATGTTTAGCATCAAGTTACTTGATGTGTTTGGGTTATGGTTCAATTATCATCGAGGTGGAGAATTATGATGGTTGGCTTCTTCTTTCTACTTCTTGGACCTTAATATGGTGTAAAGTTTCCTAGGTATGTAGTAGGTTGGAAAAGAGGTTGTTTATAATATTTAGAAATCGTGGGTTCTAAATAATGTTTATTTTAAGCCTCATCTTTCCATTCGAAATTGAGAGTTTTGGGATTTTGGTTTCTTGATAGACCTAGTGATTGGGGGAGGAAGAAATAGTTGAATTGAGTGCTCCATATCTATCCTTTTGTGAGAGAGATTGGCTTCCCCATTGTTGTTGGCTTCCACCTTGTGTTGCTTCATCTCTATAATGGATTGATTGCCTCACCGCCCCAGTGGTTTTTCCCGAAAGGGTTTTCCACGTAAATCTTAGTTTTCTTCGATATATTGGTTGTTTCTTGGGATATTGATTATTCTGGTAAGCTATATCTAATAAGTATTTTGTAATTTGGAAGCTTGTACACTTAGGTAGATGACAAGGTGTTGTTACAAGGCATACACGTAAGGTGTTCGATAAAATACCTATGAGGACTTAGCTTGTCATTTGATTGTTTCCGTTATCTCATTACACTCATAGAAGCATTAGAGAGCTTTGTTTTAAGTGGGTTTGGTTAAGTCAGGTTGTATTGTACTGAGTCAGATGGTCATGTTAGTTGTCAGTGCTTTGTAAAAAAGTTAAGTATGGTGAGTTGACTGTGAGGTGAGAGATGTATGGCTTTGGACTGTTGTGATGATTATCTTTAAAACTCAATTTCTTGTGTTATTGTTCATCTTCTTCTTATTGTAGATCTGCAATTCATCTTCTTCTGATCCAAATTGCCATCATTTACCACCTTTGACACCAACAAACAGGTCCAACAGTGTGGTAGTAAGTTCCAAAATACCACCCAAACTCTTTGACACCCAACGTAGATGGGAAACTTTACATGGTCCATGCTTAGAGAGTTAGAGTTAAGGAGATAACACCTGCTCTTACTGCAAATTTAGAATCCTTTCCACTTACGAACCAAATCAAGAACGAGTTTGCCCAGATTTAAGAAACCTTCTCAAGTAAGTGAAAGATCTTAAATAGGGAATTCAGTAAAGATCTTAAGCTTGCTTAGCCCAATATCACTATAATAATAGCGACCTTTTTTAGACTTTCTTGAGCTTGACTGTCTCCATCGTGAATGGAATTGAAAGCTTGGCCCTTTGCGTAGTTAGTGGAAAACTATGGTGTAATGTTATTCGGTCCTTCCTTCAAGCATACATAGCCTCTCGTTGAGCTCTCATTCTTGATATGATTTTTTTCTTGTGCACAATGAGATGCTCTTCCTCAGCCATCAAGAGTTAGTTGGTCGCCACATGTCCGGAGCATGAGAACCTTCAAGTAAGATGACGAGTCTGCAAGAGGCAAGCTAACCGCTTGGGTATAGGTCCTTTTTGTCAAGCGTGAGTGTGGGTTATGACATCACTCATGAGTTACTCTCACCACTCCGCACGCCACACCACGAGAGGCTTATTTTTAGTGCCGTAACCACTTGAACTAGGTGGCGCTTTGGCCCACCGATTACTTTATCCAATATCTTTTGTAATTTAGTATATTTCAATATTAATTAAATCAAATTTTAATTTAAATTTTCAGCTTTTTATTAGATTTTTATGGGCTATAAAAGGTTCTTGATCTTAGCCTATTAACAACAAAAAGGATTTTTTTTTTTTTTAAAACAATGTAAATAACACACTCATATTATTACACCTTAATCATGCTTTTATTTTTACAAATTATGTAAATTGATTTTATTAAACTTTAATTTTAATTGGATTTGAATAGACCATAAAGAAGTTGTGGAAATATTTTTATGCATTTTAAAGTAAATTTCTCAAGCTTTAATTTAAACATTTGGCGTTTTAATGTGCTGGGATGGGCCATAATGATGCTACTAAGTGTCCATTAAAGGCCCAAAATAGGCAGTAATAATTTTTATTTTGTTAGTTTAACAGTATTTATTTATACTGTTTTATTTTCTTAAAATATTTATATATATAAAATTATTGGGAAAGGATAAGGCGAAACAAATTAAGGATTTATTTAGATTCATTTGCTAAAATAACTGTTATTAATAGCGGTTTATTTGGATAAATAAGATTATTGACTTTCTAAAATAAGTATTTAATATTTTATTCAAAAGTTAAACATTTATAGATTATTCATTTTTCTTCATAAATAAATAATGTAGATTATTTAATATTAAGAAGATTGTATATATATATATATAAAATATTTATTTGATAATCAAATTATTCATTGTAAATAAATGAAGAAGATATGCACATGTGTGTCTATTTTTGGATAATATCAAGCATTATTCCGAGTGACTTTTTAAATAAATTTCCAAAATTTTAAAAATAAATAATCATTTTCTCAGTGGGCCAACAACACCCCGATTATTATAAGGGCCCAAGAAGGGGCAACAGTGGTGAAGTGGATGTATGGATGTGGGCTGGGGCCCACGAGAGGGACAGCCATATGAGTAATCATTGAGGTGGGGCCCACCCTCCAAAGACCTAAAAGAAGCCATTTGTGGGGCCCACCCGCCTTCAAGAAAAAGGAGATGTGTTGGGTGGTGAGAGCTTTTGTAAGCTTTTTTTTTTTTTAATAATAATAATAATAATATATTATTATTGTTATACAACTATTATTTTAACTATTTAATTAATTAAATTTCGTTATTATATTGTATTATATATATAATTTTTTTATTTTATTTTTTGTTACTTTGTGTACTTGTTGTGTATGGTGCTGGTGAGGGACTCTCAAATCCATGAAAAATAGAGAAAGAGATGAACAAAAAACAAAGAATGCTTGGTAGCCACTCCCTGTTTTTTTAGTTTTAGTTTCTCTCTCTCTCTCTCTCTCTCTCTCTCTCTCTCTCTCTTCCCAGATGAAATCCCACTCCTCCTGCTCTTGAAATTGTAGATATATATATATGTATATATTTTTTTTTTCTTTTTGTGGTTTGGTTCTGTGTGTTGATGGGCATAAATAGTTGAAGAAAGGGAGGAAAAGGTTGGTTATTTTTTTTTTTGTGGGGTTTTCTTTTTTATATGTGTTTGCCATTTGTTTGGTTTGGTTTTTATGGTTTTGGCGTGGTTTTGTGGTGTTTATTGTTAGCAAAATTTGATCTTTTTTTTAAAATTTTTTTTTTTTTCGTTTTTTGGGAGCGAAATTGATGGTTTGTTTGCGCTGATTGATTGATTGATCGATCTCAGGTTTGCCGGAAACTGTTGATTTGGTACTTGGAATCTTGATTTCAAAGGTTTCTGGGAGAGGGATTTGGTTTTGGCTGTCTGATTGTAAGGGTTGTGATGGAGATTGGGGGAATCAACCGCTGAAGGTCGCGCCTTTTTCCACTATTTCCTGGGATTTCCATCGGTTTCGTGGTCTTTTGGATCGCAATTGCTTTGCCCTTTTTCCAATGGGTATTGTAGGAATCGAATACGGTATGGTTGATTAGATCGGAAAAGGTTTGATTTTGATCAAGGGGAGGTGCAAGGAATGGAAGTGGAAACTGAGGTGATGATGGTGGGGAAGGATGATAAGGACGAGGTCCATTTGGAGGAACCATCATGCTCGGAGATGGAGATGGATATGGATGACAATGGTGGTGTTACTGGGGATTCAGATGATGAGAAGGAGGGGGAGCCATTGATGCAAGAGAGAGGTGAAGGGAGCAATGTGGTGTTCTCTAGAGAAGCTCCTCTTTCCAACAAGAACTTGAGGAACTCCGTGAACTGTGGATGCAAAAGCAAGAAGGTTCGTGTTAGGGCATTGGACAGTGGAGAAGAGTTTGAGGTCCGGAGGAAGGATAAGGACTCGGATGGGAAGGAGAGGAGGCTTAGTAGGCAGGATAGGATTGAATTGGGTCGGTTGTTCCAAGGGGCTGTGAGCTCCCATGATTGGGAGCTCGCTGAGAGTTTGATCTTGCTTGCTGATCCACAGATGCTTAATGATGCATTGTGCATTTCACTGGATTCGATATGGTTCTTGACAACAAGGCAGCAGTTGAATGGTATCACAGGATTGATAAAGAAGATTGTTGCCAATGGAGCACGTGATTTCACAAGAGCTGCACTTCGGACATCGTTTTTAGCTTCTTGTGTTTCTGCATGTCAAAGCAGGACTATGAGTCTTGCTGATACTGTGACTGTCATGGCGCAAAGGTAAATGCAGATTTTCTGATTTAATATTGTCTTATCTTTGTGAATGATTTGATCAGTAGCTGGTTGGAAATCATGCATTTGAACTTGTAAAATTTGTTTTGGTGTTGTTTTTCTTATCAGATAATTTGATTCATTTGAAATCATTGTGTTGAATGCCAAATTCTCAAGGCTGTATTGTAGTACTTGGATTCCATTGCTTCACAACTGATTCCTTGTTATGATGAACATGTTTGTATTTTGATAGGTTGCATGAACGTCTCCAGGAATGTAATGGTGATGAGATTTTGAAAGCAGAAGCAGGTGCTAAGGTTCAAAAATTCACAGAGTGGGCTTTAAAATGCATAGGAATTCATTCTCGTTGCCAAGGCAACAGGGGTGGAGGGAACCAAAGCACAATTGTCGAGATCCAACTTCAGTTATCAGCTTTCAAAACCTTCTTGGACCTTGCTGGCAATCATCTCACCGGGAAGGATTTCACTGAGGCATTTGATGCTGCTTGCTTCCCTCTAACTCTCTTCTCTAGCTCATTTGACCCTGGTTGGGCGTCTGGAACATCTGCTGCTGCAATACAAGGCTTGCTGGGGATGTTGGTCGAGGGAGGCGCAGATAATGTCAACCAATGCTTTCTTGAAGCCTCACGCTTTGGGAGTACAGAACTTGTTCGCATTCTCCTGCAGGTAGCTTTTAGATCATATTTTGAGAATCGTTTTGTTGCATGCTACCTTCTTTTTTAAGTTCTTGCACTGAAATTGCTTTGTATGTGATCTCATTTATGTTGAAAAGTTAATTAATGTGCAAATATGATCATAGCATTATGTGCACTTGTTGTTCGATGCATGTCATATATATGGAAGTAGCGCATAATATTTCCTTTATGATCTTATATTAAGAACCACCATTTTACTTTTAATTGATTGTCCACAGCTTCCTCAAGCATTGTGTGATGTTCTCATATATGTTGTTACTTATCTTTGTTGAAATAATATATGACATTCATGTTCCATTGGGTAGCTCTAGAGCATATTTGTATCATGGTGTATATGATTGTGATTAAATGTTGTTTTATGAAGTCTATGACTAAATGAATTTTGTTATTCAAGTATTAATATGATGTTTTTATTAAAACACATACTGGATAATCTGATTACTATGCCTTAGGCCCCTTTTTTTGTATTATTTTTCTGCAAAAGTTCCAAAGGACTTGTTGCATTTATAAAGTAACTTCTCTTGCCGATTTTTATTCTCATTTTTGCTGACCCTCGCTAATGGCAAGAAGAAATTTATTGAAGAAAAGAAGTCGGAATAAAAATCTATTCATTGATATGTAATGCATCAAAAAGGATCATCCATTATATTTTTTTGACTCTTCACGTGCTCATAAAAATGTCTTTAACTAGCTTTTTAATTTGTGTACAATTTTTTTATTCTTAGGGAATCATTTGTGACTGGCTAGGGACGTTAGCCAAGGTCGTGGTTTAGCGAACAAATAATATATATAACTAACATTTCTGTATAAACTGGGACTCATTAGAGATGACGGTTATAAATCATTTGGTTCTTTTGTGTTTCTTCTAAATTTCATTAACCTTTTGATTACTTTTTTTTTTTGTTTTGGTCTTGTAGTTTGCCTTCTTAGTGATAAAACTGTATGCTTGACCACAGTACTTGCATCAAATTTAGAGATTTTTTTTTTTGCTTTCTGTTCTTCTAAAGGGTACTTGTACGGATTCACTTCTCAAATATCCAACTTTCAATAATTTAATTTGATGAAAACCTAATATGATGACACAACCATTTCTATCTACATAGATATATGTGTATACATCTAAGGACAAGGAGGACAGGTTATGCATATTTACAGGGACACAACCATTTCTACTTACATGCATACAAGTGTGTACATATCTGGACATGGAGGACAAGTTATGCATATGTGTGAGGACAACCATTTCTATGTGCATGCATATATGCATATACATATATAGACAAGGAGGACACGTCATACATATTTACAGAGACACAAGAATTGCTTTCTTTTAAGAGGAGAATGACAGAATGTATTGTGTTTTTAGAGAAATAAAGAACATTGTAGTAAAACACATGTTTTTAGGGAGAAATAAGAGATTTTAATTATACTGAAACTTAAATTGAAGCAAAATAAAGTGTTTTTAGAACCATGAGAATTCAAAAAAGGACCACCAAGGTCTAAAAAGCTCAGACACAGATAGGAAGAATTATGTTCTAAAAAAACTAAAAGATGAAAACAATATGTTTATGTAGTTTAAAAAGATACTAAAAACTGAGGTAGACTTCCAAAGATTGAAACTGAAATCAAACTAATATTAAGATTTTATCTTGGTATATTATCTGTGTCAAACCTCTTTGCTTTCAATGAAGCACTGAGTGGGACAAAAAAAGGTAAAAGTAGATGCATGTCTTCAACGTAGCACTATTTGAGAAGAAGATACGTAGCAAATCATATTACTTACCATGTCATTTATTACTAATGTACAAACCGGATTGCATGAAGATATTTGGTTAAATATGCACAAATTTCCTGTCATTGTGTTATTGAATTATCCTTTTGTTTTTTAAAGCTCATTGCTTGCTAGATGTTGGATGTTGTTTTCATCCTTCTAGTAGTTGAGAACATTTGCATGTTAAATGATCTCATCCATTTGTTTCATTCTTGAGTAAATTATCATCATTCATTTGTCCTCCTTTTGGCCAGATTGCTCAAAGAAACAGCTTGGATGTGGACGTTGATCTCGCCTTGGGATTCGCCTCTCACTACTGCAAAATTGGAACAATGGAATGCCTGGTCGAGGAAGGGAATGCAATTGCCTTCCTCGGGCCTCTAATGAGAGCTGCCGAGCGGGGTTGCATGCAGGTGGTCCAATGGTTTGTAGCACGTGGCTGCCGCGACATGGAGCTCTGTCTTGCTCTCACCGCTGCTACATCCAGCAGCCAGGTAGAAATTGCCGCCTACCTTCTCCCGCATGTCCCCCAGCATGTCCTTGCAGCCCTCAGTATCGAAATTCTCAAAGCGGCTGGTGAAAGGAGTGGTGGATCTCTCAATGGCGTGGCTTTCCTCCTCCGATCAGACTTTCTCAGTGACCCTGCAGCAACATATGCAGTAGCTGATAGCATTGCAAAGTCAGAAGATGAGGCTGTCGCACCTGAACTGAAGTCATTCATGCGGAAACACTGGTCAGAAGAAGCATTCCACGAGGGTCTGATTTCCGGTGAGGAACACTACATCAACTTTATGCGAGTTTTCAGACAAGGTGGATCAGCAATCCGTCTGAGGGACCTGCCGATGCCACTTGTCACCGCCATCGCTTACCTTCCGCTCTACCGGGAATGTGTCAAGACCGATGGGAAGCTACTCCCGCAAAGGCTGAGAGGAGAGCTCCTTGAGGCGGCGCGGAGGATTGGTGGCCTGCCAGTGGACATAAGAAGCCAGGGAAAGGAACTGCTGGCAATTTTGGAGCACCACCTGCCTCCCTTCTTACTGAACTGTTGACAAAATTATCATCCTTTTGATCTAAGTTCAAAAAAATGCTACATAGAGTTTTACATGGGAGTTCTATGAGAATTGAGACATATGTATGAGAAAGAGCTGCTGTTATGTGAGTGTTTTATTAATGTGAGCTCATTTGGGTATATGTTGTTTGTCAGCAGGGAATTGAATACTGTCCAATTAGTTATATGGGAGATATATAGATATGAATATAAATATTGGCAGTGGTCTATGTTTTATAGTATCTCAGGTCTCTGTTATCTTTTGTGCATCATAATCAACAGTAATAACTGAATTTTTTTTTTTTTCTTTTTTTTCTGGTGTCAGATAAACAAGAAAAACAATTTTCATGAGTGTATCTGATTTTTTGATAATTGATTCTGGGGGTGCAGTGGTTTTTATATAAGTGATATATATATATATCTAAACAGAAAAAAACAATTTCTTGTGTTTATTTGATTTCCTGGTATTTGATTCAGGTGGTGCAGTGGTTTTGAAATAAGTGGCTTGTGTTTATTTGATTTCCTGGTATTTGTTTCAGGTGGTGCAGTGGTTTTGAAATAAGTGGTTTTGATATTCATATATATAAATATATATATATTCACACAATGCTTATATTATTTTTAGTTAATTAATTTTTTTAAGAAGAATAATAAAGAGTCATCCTATCTACACCTTTCCAAATAAACAGTGAACTAATGGGATTGGTCTGGCTGGTAGAGGTTTAAGTAATTTTTAAAAATTTTTATGTAGGTAAAAAATACTTTTTGAGTGAAGTTTAATTTTTTTTAAGTATAAGTATCAAAAATAAAAAAAATTAATATTAAAAAATATTAAATCAATATGTTGATCCGCATGGTATTCGTGTTTTGTTGAGGAAAGAAGTTCAAATTGCAGCTCATATGCATGGTGAAAGTACAAATATGTTAAGCAATTAATTTTAAATTTATGTATATTTTTGACATATTTTATTTATGTTTTATAAAAAAAATTATGTTTTTTTTCTTCATTTGAAGCACTTTTACCTAAATAAATACAAATAAAAAAATTCATATGTCAAGAAAAAAAAATCCAATGTTTTGATGATGAAGAAATCAATTGTGTGGTGGAAACATAAAAGGTGATATTATGAAGAAGGGGGGGATATAATGATGATGAAATTGAGAAAGATAGGGAGGGTAGGGTGCATGCATCTACTGTTTAATGTCTTTGATGGTGTGACAAAGACATTTCTGCCCCCACACCACAAGTTTTGTTCTCCACATTATTATTACATCACCATCATCTTCTATTCATATCTTTCCTCTTTGTTTTTATTTTTTATTTTTTTTCCAAGATATATTTGACCCTTTCACCATCAATTCATTTTTACGAAAATTGCTTATAACCCTTCAAAAGTTCTATAATTGGATATTAACCTTCGAAAAAAAAATTGTATATATACCCCTGAAAAATATAGGTAATTACGAATATACCCCTACTGTTAGATTCAGTTAACAAAAGTTAATTAAACTTTATTAACTATAGTTATAATTTGGATTAAAATATACAAAAAGTGCAAAATAATCTTTGTAAATAGTCATTTTATAATATTTTTTTTCAAGGGTATATATGTAAAGGGTATAATAGTCATTTTATATATCTGCTATTTGTTAACAGATGGTTTTTCAGATAATTTAAACCCCAGGGGTATATATGTAATTATATGTATTATTGAGAGGTATGTATGCAATTATCTTTTATTTAGGGGTAAATATGCAATTTCAAAATTATTCAGGGGCACACCTGCAAAAACCACTTTATTATTTATATTTAAATCATACATACATGATATATATATGGTATTATGTTTTTTAGATTGAGGACGATTTAAAGAATTTGTTTTGTTCGCATCTAACAATATATTTTGTTTGTATCTAACATTATAGAAAAAGAATTCAGTTAATTAATTTGTTTTATTTATTTATAATGTGATTAGTATCAAAGGGGGATATATCAATATTCACATTATATATCGAGTTTAGTTAATATATTTATTTTATTTCTTTAAAAGAAAACATCTTAACATAAATTTACTAGGGTTTTTTATTCATGTATATATACATATATGCTGTGTATATCATGGCATTTATTTAGTAAAGCTTGTGGTCATCACTGATCAACACCATAATAAATTCTATGTTGAAAAAAAAAAATTTAATGTAGAATCTAGATCTAAAGCATTAGATTCTACATTAAAAAATCCTCTTCAAAAAATGATCAATGAATCATCATCATCATCATCATCATCATCATCTTTTCTGCAACTCTTATAAATGTAATTCTTCATGGAACTTTACTGCTCTTAAAACATTCACAAATGATAATAAGAATATTGATCAGAAACTCAAAGTTTCATCTGAAATATATTAATTACTAACAAGAAAAATCACTAGTCTTGAATATATTAATTAAACTTTTCTTTTCTTCAATACAAACAAAACAATCACCTTTACCTATCAATCTCCTTCTCTCCATATTTATATATATATATATATATATATATACAAAAGTTGCATGAATTTAGCAAGTATATATGAAGCAATATGTAAAACTCCATCTGGAATATAAGTCTTGGATATATTAAACTTTAAACTTTGAACAAACTTTTCTTTTCTTTACTACAAAAGCACAACAATCACCATTATTAATTAATTAGCCTCTAGATAGATATACAACAACAAGAAGATCTACATATATGGATTCATTTATAAACAAATAAACAAATTATAAAAGAAAAAGAAGAGGAAGTATTAAGGTAACTCATATATATGGAAGATCAAAACTTGCATGAATATATATATGTATATATATATATATATATATACTTTATTTTTTACAAGTATGAAGCAATATCGCGAACATCGGAAGGCATAAGACCAAGCAAAAGCAAAACAAGGAGAATGCCAATGGGGAGCAAGAGGAGCATTAGAGGTGGTGGAGGTAATGGAGGCAAAACAAGAGGCAAGATCAACAGTGAAGCTGTTAAACAAACAAGTAACAAGAATGATTCAATGCTGAAGTATGTTTTCTTTGTACCACTCCCTTGCACTACCACTCCTTGTGTTTTTCTCAACTCCATTTGATGTTGTTGTTGTGTTCTTGTTCTTGATGATGCCATAGAATAACAACCACAAGCTTTCAATACTTCAAGATACATAAGATGTGATTGTTTGTACTACCAATCACTTAGTCAACCTGTGATGAATAATAAAAATTAAGACAACAAGCTAACATTCATCATATATATATATAGAAATAAGAAAAGAAAAGAGTACCTTTGAGAGGAGATTAAAAGAGAGTGAGGATTGAGTAAGTGGGAAGAGAGGAAGAAGAAGAAGAAGAAGAAGGAGGAGGAGGAGAAGAGTTAGATGATGAGAATGATGGGAAGGGGGTTGATTATGTAATGGAAAGGGAAAGGAAGTGTTTTAAGATTGGAAAGAGAGAGATTGGATATAGATACACCGAATTGTGTATAAAAATGAAAGCATCCATGCAAGTGGTGGGGTTGTGTGTGTGGGTGGGTGGTGGGGTTATTCTTCTCCATCTTTGGAAAAGGCCAAGTTGATGTTTTGTGTTTCATGGTTCTTCTCCCCTGGTCTCTTTCTTCCAATTTCATTCACCACCTTCACACCTCTCCCTTACCTTAAATTTGTCTTTTTCTACTTAATTATAATTTTTTTATTATTATTAATTAAAAGATTAAATTTAAACATAAATATCTAAGTGGGGTGGAGCCAATCACCTCATAATTTATTAGTACTGAGTCCCTAATGTAAGGTGTTTGTGTCTTTGTCAAAGAAACATGCTTGAACCTTAGTTTACCTAGGGTAAGAGCATATATATGCTGTGATATTAACTCTAGAGTTATGCGCATTCCTAAAGTGTCTGGTCCACTTTACCTAAAAATAATATCATAAATTATTATTAGTTCAAATTATTTGGTTGAATTATGCATTAGTTTACCATTGTTGTTTTTATAAGTACTCATTTAAAATTTTATTTTATTTTAAAAAAATTTTAATTCACAAAATGACACTTCTTAGAAACACATCTAAATAAATCTATTTTTCATTGAAGTGCTTACAAAAATAAATAATTTTATTTATTTAAAAAAGATACAAATTTGTGTTTGTTATAAAAGCATAAAAGAACCCTCCCAAGAAATACTTTTAAAAACGTAAGTTAAACCAATACCAATCCAAACATTTAGCTTACCACCTCCTTCTTAATTTTTAGAATGTCTTTTTTTTTTTATCTCATTGAACATTATTAACATTTTTGGAAGTATAATAGAGTGATTAATAGTTAACATGTAACTTACCACCTCCCTCTTGATCTCTAAAATGCCTTATTTTCATAAAACATTATTAATATCTTTGAAAGTATAATGGATTCATCAACAGTTTTGTGTTTGTTAACTTAATAAATTTAGACTTCAATATATAAATTTGGGGTTTTCATCTTACTAGTTTAAGTTTTTAGGTTGCCTCAGATCTAATATTAGTTTGATTTGTATTAATCTCTTCTCTTTTACTATTCTCCTTCTTATTTAACCCATCATCTCCCTCTTGAAGGGGTGTTTAGTATGAGGGGAAAAATAACAAATTCCCCTGGAAAGTTAAGATTATGAAACGTTTTCATGTGTTTGGGTGAAAAAAAAAATTATGTAAAATAATAGTCAATTTGCAATTATTTTCCCTTTGACTAGAGAAAAGGATTTACAGAGAAGGGGGTGTGAAACGGATTACATTATGGTTGAAAAAATATAAGACATGTAATTAGTGAAGAACTCTTCTATCGCTTCTTCTTTTTCAAAACCCTAGGACAAGACAATATCTATTGGTTAGTCCTATAATTTTTTGAATTTCTTTTTAAGAACTTATATGAGAAGCGTGAATCGTGGATAATTAAATTTGGATAATTATATGTCTCATAATAGAAGAGTATGAGTTAAATACCTACTTTTGGCAGGTATGTAAGCAACTTTATTTATTTATTTATATATAAACCATTAAGTAATGTGAAAATTAAAACATGTACTAAAGGTATAGTTTTCTTTTACTTCATTATTATTAAATGGTAAAATTGAGAATAATCATAACTTTGCATGGAAAGCTTATTCATACCAAATAAAAGAATTCATTTTACATGTATTTCAATTACAATATTCAAGGTGCATACCAAACACTGTATTGTTACTTTACATGGAAAATAAATAAAGGGAAAAATTTTGGAAGTGTTTCCCTACAAAGTACCAAATGGGCTCTAACTTACATCTGTTTTTTCACACATTATTATTATTATTATTATTAAAATAATTAGTTTATGCATGTATGAAAAATTACCATACATATTAATTAATAGTTTCACCTCAAACTGAATTTGTGAATTCAAAAAAAATGGTAGTCAATTTGATAATGGAACAAAGGAAAATATATTAAAAAAAACAATATATTCAAATAATCGAATTATATTACAATAAAAATATTATTTAATACTAAACAAATATATTTTAGAAATATTTGACAAGTTCCACAAAGTCCAAACTCACATAATTTTCATCTGTTTAAATCAAATACATGGATTTAATTACCCAAATTGTCTTATTGTTTGAATTATTGATCAATTGATGAAGTCATACAAATGATTAAGTGAGAAATATTATTAGAATGATATCATCTTGAATAGAACTCAACATTTGTAAGGAAACATGGAGAGTGTGCCTTGTCAATAGTTCAAGAAACATGAGAGTGGCATAAGATGAGGCTAGAGACCCACATGTATCAAGATCAAAAGGGTATGTGAGATTCATTGCATTTATGTATTTAATTTGAGAGTTCAAAACTTAGGCAATGTGAGGATGAGAAGGACACATGGAGCAAAGTGAAAGGACTGAAAATGTCTTTATTTTTTGACCTTAGAAAAAGGGGGCCATGTTCTAGAAATAAATTTTGCTACTAAGATTGGTGGTTGGATTATTGGTGAGCTCATCAACCCCTTAGAAAAACAAACAAGAGATATTGTTGAATTATGGTACTCTTTGAGATAAAGTTTGTTATTTATTTTTATTTAATTCCACTTAGAAAATTTAATGAGGTCCTTTTTGTTGTATTATTATTATGTAATTTTTAATAATTTTAAAACTTACATGTTGTGTATAGAGTATATAGTTGACTTTGAATTTTGAAAATTATATATATATATATATATATATTGATAAAAGTGTGTGTATATATAATTTGAGAAAAGTGAACAAGTTTGCAATCTCTTATTTGGAGGGGAATAAAATACTAACTTAAATATTGGAAGAGTGGTTGTTTTAATTTTTCAAGGATTGAGGCTTCTTAAGATTATCCTGCAAAAAGAAATAATAATCATTATTATGAGTTGTGCAAAATTAATATTTTGTTGTATATCACACAAATTAAAACTTAATTTAAAAAAATAGGGTATATAACCCAAATGGTCCCCTATTTTTTTGTGCCACCCCTATTTTTTTTTTTTTGTGTCACCTAGTTTTAAAAAATTACTATTTGGTCCCTTATGTTTAGTTTTAATTAAAATAAAATCGCTTAAGGCTTACAGTGTTAACGGAAATTATACATGATCTACAATAAGGTCACCCCTAAAAATCTACGTGGCTTACAATACCGCAAGCCAGTCATGTGTGATCATTGTTAACGCCATAAGCCCATGTGAACTTATTATAATAAAAACTAAATTTAAGAGATCAAATTGTAGCTTTTTTAAAGCTGTCTAATTGAAATAGAAACAAGAGAAAAAGTAAAAGACTATTTAGGTTGTTTATTCAAAAAATAAATAAATCATTCGTCACTTTTTATTTTCATGCATACTGAAAAAATATGTAAAATAAAAATAAAAATGATTCTAAAACTAACTTAAAATGAAATACAAGCAAATAGAACTGTCCAATAGGAATATGATTTCTAGAAAGACAAATTAGAAATTACAAACTTTTTAGTGAAACACAAATACATTTTATTAATATAAAATTTGAAAACATATTCAATTATGTTATTCTCGGGCTAAATTTTATATTTAAACAATTTATTTTAGGAAAATACTAAAACATAGACTTACAATCTTAAAATTGATTTTTTCTATTTTAATTATCTCAATGATTTCAAGTAAATATATTGCTTACTTCTTGTTTTCAAACCAATATACATACCATGTGATATGTAGTTGTTATGTATGAGAAAGACTTCAAGCAATCTATTATTATGTATATGATGATCCTCTTATCAAATAAACAAACAAATAAATAAATAGTGTTACAGTTGTTTAAAAGTATATATATATATATATATAATAAAAATTTTGATCTATTTATTTAATCATGAAGTTTATCAGCTGTAATGCTTTAATCATTATATTATACATTAAAAAAATCTACAATTCATACCAAAAAGGGGGAAAAAACATATAGTCAAACAATAAATAAATTTGATTAATTTGATAATATAAAGTATAAACATCTATCTATTTACCATTTTAGATTACACAATACCAAACAATTAATTCCATTAATACCATGCTAAATGAGCTTAAACCTAAACAGATAGAACAAAACAAAAAATTAAATAATGTGAGATTATTAAAATATCATGTTTAATAATATCAAGCATATCCATTGTCATAGCACTATTGGCAATGCCAGTTGGGAAAATAATAATAAATAAATAAATAAACAAAACTAAAAACAAAAGGAGAATTGGGTTCCAGCTTCCAAGTTAAAGAATGGCACACAATATTAGACAATAAGATGCATTATTTTATTTTAATTTTTTAATTAAAAAAATAATGATGGATCTAAGACCTTGTTAGCACTTATAGTCTCTGCATTATAGTTTAATATGGTCTTTCCACTTTGAAAATGTTCAATATGGTGCTTTTACTTTACAATTTTTATGTTATTTATTTATTCTTGTCTGTATTAATAAACATTTTAATTATACACAAATTGTTTTTTTGATGAAGGGGCAAACTATGTAATTTGCCCTTGATAAACACCTTAATTATACACCATTAGTTTTGAAGTATCAATTTTTGTAAATTAAATCATGTATTTCTGAATATATATATATATATATATATATATATATATATATATATCACACTTTTTTATTATTATTATTATTATTATTATTATTACTTGTTGGATTCACATTACATCTATCAATTCATTAAAAAAAAGCAGAATAAAATCATCACAAATATACCCAACTAAAAGTTAAGATTTCATTTCTTTCCCAACTCAACCGTTCAATAAAACTAGTGGTTGATTTAATTGGTGAAAATTAACTTCGAAGTATATAGTTTGGCTGATATAATTAAAATTATAAAAACTACCTGAGACTAAGCACAAGCTAAAGGATTTAAAAATAAATAAAATTTTCCAATAAAAAAATGAAAAAGGAGAATTAAAATCCAAGTTGAAGAGTGGCACACAATGAAGCTGGAGATCTGAGAGCCATGCAAAATTGCAACTTGTTCTTCTGGGATTCCTCATTATATTTATTGTACTTTTCATTTGGACAAGTGTGCTAACCACTGGTCATGGGACAGTCTCAGAGATCTGGATTTCAGTATTATATAACATTTATTCATATATATATATATAAATGCCAACTTTACATGTACTAGATATTATATAAAAATAAAAATAAAAATATATATACTGTTTGCATAGTATGAATTATAGTAAAGAATGCATTGAATTTGATGACAATCTTTAATGGTTAGAAATTGTCCTCACATGCCTTTTTAAAGTAATGCTTTCAAGTTTCAACCTTGTTGACCTCCCCAGCCACCATCCACTGTTTTCCATTTGTTAATCATGGATTGCTAATTGCTTGCTTGATTTTTTGTAAATAAATATATATAAGGGTCAGTCTTCTGTGGATGTCTATAGATAAAAATTTTACAGACAAATAACACCTGTTAAATTTGAATCCAACAATATATACATTGTAATGAACAGCACTCATCAACAGGGCTAACCAAAATTAATAACATCAATGCACCTGCCGACGACTCTCTCTTTTCACCTTTGTCTCCGTCTTTCTCTTCTTTATTTTCTCTTATTTTTAGAGAACACTTTGCGTCCGTCTACGAAGGTCCGCATAGAACATATTGTGTGTGTATATATAGTTTTATTTATTTGCTTGATTGGTTAATTATTTATTAATTCACATCATTATAAATTCAAGTCAATTAAATTGAGGAAAAAAAGTCAATATTTTATAATTGTATCAAAACAAATACATTAACATTCATTTTAATACCTTTAATATTTGAAGTGCTAGCAATATGTGTCATGTATAGTTCTTTATACCATATTTCCATTAATGACTACATGATACATTTAACTGATCTTTGAACCTGGACTAGTGAAAATATTATTCTACTTTTCAATCTAAAGTTGGTCGGTCCAAATCAAAGCTTTTTAAAACATTTGGTTTTTTTTTTATTTTATCTTCATGGAATAAAAGGTCTATTAGCTCTTAAAGTATCAGAAATATAAATTTACATATAATTGCAAATCTATGACATTTGAGGAGCTAAAACCTAACTAAATTTTTTCCCCCAAAAAACCTGGAGAACACTAGAAACTTTCAAAAAAACCCAAACCTGTGAAACCGAATAATTCGATTGTTATATTGAATAGCTCGACTTAATTATCGTTCCCGAGAACTTGGGGTCTCTTTGGGCTTTCATTAAAACAGAGGGACTAATCTACACTTTTATGTCAGGGTTTAATTCAATGAATTAGGGCATGATCCATATCTGTCAATACCTAAATGCTATTTACAACACTGTTAAGGTTTTCTAGTAATGCTGGTTGTTGCACTTCAAAAACATCAGCAGAAACATGATGGCACTAATTTATGTCATATGCTCTCCATAATGCTAATTAAGTTCAGCATTTTAGAGTGATATTCACAAAACTAATCAAAATCTGCAAATAATTGAAAACCACTTGAAAAATGAAGAACTCAAAGTCAATTAACAAAGATAAAAAGTTATCGAGGTGAAACTTTACTTGGAGTTGATTCTGAAGCAAGAAGCAGAAGATGAAGCTCTGAATTTTAAGCTGCAAGAGACTCCACCTTGTCTTGACATAGTTGAAAATATCATCCTGTTAAATAAAGAAAAATTTAAGAGTCTATAATGTTGAGGATCACATCATTATTAGGGTCTGCCAAGCTGAGTATAGTAGTCTCAACCATTCAAGAACTTATACAACACCACAAACAGCAGGCGGTCTTAACCAAATAAATGAGTTGGAAAACAACTGATCGGAAATTGATTGCATAAGTCCAATGATACTTCAACCTTAATGCAACTCAAGTATAAGACGAGAAGCATAATTCATATTGTTCTGGTCATATATAGATGAGAACATAATAAAAGTAGCTCTCAGAACAGATGACAGAAGCACACAAAAGCATTTCACAGACTCTAGTACAGACATACTAACATATTATTGTTCACAAGGTAGATCGCTTCACTATTAAAATCAACAGGCAGCAAACCAAAGACCTGATGGTAGTTCATCATTCCTGCACAGATAAAAGAATTAAAGGATAAGAAAATCAGTTTTAAAATTGGCAGTGAGGTAAAATTTTTTAATAAACAGAATAAAGCCTATCTGCACATATTATTAGCTTTCCACAAGCAAAGAACATTAAGGCATTCTGCGTCCAAAAGAAAAATATATCATTTGCTGATCAGCACTTGTATTGTGGTATGCTGTTTATTAAAATATTCTTAAATTAATCATATGGGAAAAATAAAAGAAAATTTGATCTAACCATTGTTAGATGATTTGATCAAACACAAAACAAATATACATGAAAACATTCTCATTCTTTCAAAGATTCTTGACCTAATACAGTTCCATCTCCCTCTTGCTAGTTGCTACCAAATTTATTATATATAAGATTTCACCGTAGTTGTATACCAAAGCTATAAAGGGCTTCCAATTCCAACCCAAATCAATGTTCTGATCCCAAACCATCTAACAGCCTTTATCAAGTAACAGGCATATCAAACTCATTTCTTCAAGAATATTCATTAATCATGTAGAAGAACAAGTTTTGTATAATTCAGATTCCAAACCATGAATACTTAAAATTGATCATGGCATCCTCATCTATCAACAAATGCAATAGATGGGGTCAGAACAACATAGCTGACGCTGTCATGAATAAAACACGTCCCTCAAATCCATAAATACATCTCAAAGTAAAAACTGGCACTAATATGTTACAAAGACTGAAGCAAGTCTTGCATGAAACATAAAAACACATTCTGCATGTATCTATAGCAAGTTGATTATTAATATCATTGTTTTATTCCATAAAACTAACATATCATAAAGAACTGGGAGTTAGCATACCTCATCATCATCATCATCATCATCATCCCTATTTTTCTTGAGGCGCGTGGTCCCACCCTCCTTGCTAATTGGCAACTTCATTGACCCGAATGGAGTATCCGCATCTATATGTCCCTTGATTGTATAACCAGTACCTCTTCCCCTAATCATATCCCAAAGGGCAGAACCAAAGTCCTTAGGCCTAAATGTGATTGGAATCTCCATCTTAGTTATTCCTTGCTTTTCAATTTTTGTAGATTTGTTCATCTCACCAGATCCAACGCTCACATCAGAAAGCCAGATTTCATATTCCAAAACATTCAGTCCAAGGTCAAAGTCATTTTTATTCTCTAATTTCAGATGGAGGGTGGCTACCGTTTCTTCAAAAGAGAACTTATCAAAGTGTATCTTCTCAAGATCAACATCTGGCTTGTATGGGATGGGTATCTCACCGGTCTTCTCTAGTGGCAGGGTAAGCCTTCCAAAAATGGGCACATCTACAAGAAGATCAACCTTGATTTTGTAAGGGATGATGCTCCCAGGCTTGATATCATGATATGTTTTTTTGATGTCATCAAAGATCAAAGTCACTGGAATTTTGACAGTTTCTGAACCATGTGCATGGATGGTTCCTGCATCAGGAATCATCCCAGACACAAGCTTCCTTCCATCACTCTCAATTAAATAATTGATGTCACACAAAGGAATTGGCAACGGATTTGGGTTTGAGATCAGTACGTCTACAACAATATCAACCTTCTCCAGACTGATATGTGGAATGTGGACTCCGGAGACATCCGCAGTTGGTTTTCCAAAGCCAATAGCCCCCTCAATCTTCTCTCCTATGTCATGGATGAAGTCCTTGACTTTTTCAATGAATCCACCCTTCTCTTCATCCTTCTCTTCCTCCTTGTGCTCTTTCTCCTTCACTTCTCTTTCAACAACTTCAGGATTATCAGATGATGCCATACCTGAAAAACACAACATAGAATATTCAGATCATTTGTTTAATAAAAGGATTCGCTTTTTCAGCTTCAAGTGTATGCTTCACATTTCCACAATACAATCTCAAAAGAAGCAAAACACCCAACTAGTTCCAAACAGATCAACAATGGACATCATACATTCTGCATTTACAGTAATGATCAGCATAAAACATGCAACATGCACCACAACCCAAACAATGGTCAGTAGCAACTTTCACAGATGAACTAAAAGGAAAACAAAGCTATAACTTTTAACCTTCAGCCTGAAATGCATGACAAATTACTCTCACTTGATCATGAAAATCTCCATGTATAACAGATCTATTCTTTTCCTTTCCCAAAATTTCTCAAAACTCAACTATACATAAAAAGGTTTTCAGCAACAAAAGCCAAACTTTGCCCAAAAATCAACAACTGAGATCACGCATTCTGGATTTACCCAATGACCGACATAAAACATGCAACATCCACAAAATGTTAAATAGAGACCAGAAGCAACCTTTAAGGATGAACAGTGGATGAAAAGAAGGGCTTTTAAGCATCAACTTCAAATGAAATGCAGATCAATCCTTTTCTAGTGTCAAACCTCAACAAAGCAAATCCTCAATCAAAGCCAAAAATCTACATCTTCATGATCATCAAAGTTTACAGGTTCAAAAATGCATTCTATACCAAAAAGGAAACAATCAAATAAAATCTAACATAATAACAATAAAAAAAATACATGGAAAAATCGACAAGAAAAGACTAATGACAGCACAAAAAGGATCTAAATCACCCCACAACAATCAAACAACAGAAATGTTTCAATCCAATACATAACAACAATCAACAAACTAAATCCATCTCATCAAATCACACCAAAACCATGCTTCCATTTCAGCCAAAAAAAAATCAATATATATAAAAATAAAATTCCAAAAGAACCAAACCTTCAATGATCTATCCACAAGGTATGAGATCAAAGACAAACGATACTAATTTCCGATTGAGATCAAGATCAAGATCAAGATCGAAAGAGAGGTAGAGAGAGTTCTCACTAGCTAGCGAGACGCAGCGGCGATGCAGACGAAGATCAAAGGAGTGATTTTTCTCGTTTTTATTTTTGGTTAGTTTTAATGAGGGGGCACGCGAGAGAGCAAGCAATCATGGAAGGCGCGTGCGTACGCTGGGTGTTTTAGTCGGTGCCACGTTGCTTGATCGGAACCGTTGGATTAAGATGTTCCATTCATATGCAGCCTAATTTCCGATTTATTTTATTTTATTTCATTTTATTAGGTAATTTACTAATTAAATTTTTTTTTTTTTACAAAACAAATAGATAGCCCAAAAGCTCTGCTAAACCGTCAGGGAAGGAGCAATGGAGCATGTATAAGTCTCGGTGTAGCAAATAGGGGCGGAACCCGCACATATATGGATGCTGAGATCACTTGCACACAACTACCATTCACATCTCTCATAAATGTGCCCTCAGTTAAAAATTGAACTCTCACCATTTGATGAAGAGCTCTATCGGCAACCCGTATACCCATAGACTATTTGGTGGTTGGCAATTTACTAATTTTATATGTTGCCACCATATACATTTTTAAATTGATAAGTAATTTGTTTTGTAATAAATATTTTATTTTATTTTTAATTAAAATTTTGTATTTTATATATATATATATATTCGTCTTTGCCGGTGAGGAAACGGTAGAATGTGACATGCACATGGAATATATATTTTATATGTGAGAATTCCAAAATCCCTATGAAAATTGTATGTGACCACTGACCACACACGGGTTTTAAAAAATTTAGCTTCCCAATAAATCTCAGGTAATTCAATTTACAAAAATCATTTTTTTGTTCAGTTTGTCCCATTTAGTGGGGTGGGAGTAGGTGGACTTAAAAAACATAATAGGATTATATAATGGTAAATTCTTGAAAGTAGCTCAGATTTTATATGGTTAATTCTTGAAAGTAGCTCTACATAACAATTATAATTCCATTGTTTATATAATAAAATTTTTAGTTGCTTATGGTTTTTATGGTTTTTTAACCTATCAATTTGAGAGGCATTTCTTGTTAAAATCTTGTCTTATATATATGTGATTGATTGATTTTATTATAACTTACTTGAGATCCTGTTTTAGTCCATAAAAAGAAAACTTGTACTTGTTTAAAAAGTTATTTCTTGGTTTCGCCCAGTCATTAATAACTTGATTATTTTTAGATAATAGTAGATAGAAACAACGCTCGTAATGAGTCCTATTGAAATCAAGAAATATAGGCTCATCTGCAATCACACCAGAATAGATGGAGTTTTCCGAAAAAACCTGCTAGTGGAGAAAGATCTCCTAGTGATAAGAGACATAAGGCTGTAGAGAGGGCTAAAAAAGAATTTTTCGTGTATAATTTTGCAATATATATAGAGATACTTGGGCCTCAACACACTTGTGTTGCAAGTCATATTGATTATAAAAAAGTACACGGTCCTAAACACTCTCGCAATGAAAGCCATATTTCTCAAAAAACAAATGTAGAGAGGGTTACACGGCCTTTAAAATGGCTATGTAAAGTAAACATGTATAGTAGCTACTAGCTAGTAACACACTTGTACAGTGACGAATTTTGTTTTGCCAAGTACTCTAGTTTTTCCAACATTTTTTTATAAAATTATATTTTTGTCTCTTCCCTTCTGCTCCAGCATTCCTTTTCCCTCCATCACTGGATGCTTTTCTTTGCCACCTCCTCATCAAGAACCCTTCTTTCATCACTCGCATCTTCCCATTCTAATTTGTCACCTCCAGAAACCCAGAGACCATCTCGTCATCATCATCGCCAGCACCACCGACTATCTCTTGCTAACCACCCCTTCCACCCAAGGACCCGTTTGGTATTTTGCAGAGAAAGACTTTTTCTGTAAAGTCTTTCACTGTAAAGTCTTTCCCTACAATTACTTTTCATGCAAAGTAACAAAACAATGTTTAGTATATATAATAAAAATTGTAATTGAAATGCATGTAAAGTTAAATCCTTCGTTTGGTATAAATAGGTTTCTATGTAAAGTTAAATCCTTCGTTTGGTATAAATAGGTTTCTATGTAAAGTTATATGCATTCTCAATTTTACCCTAGATTACTCTAGTTAATAAAATTTTAAAAAATATATAAAAAAAAAAGTAAAAATCCCATCACCAAACCCTTGTAATATCAAATGAATTCATTGAAACCATGGAAAAAGCAAAAATCTAGTTCCAAAAATATAAAAATTTAATAAAAAATAATAAAATAAGTAAATAAAAAAATAAAATAAAAATCTAATGAGTGATCTCTTTTGCCCTTGAGTTTTGGAAAGAAAAGGAAAACGAAGGAGTTTTGCTCTAGGGGTTTCTAAGCCAAGAAAAGAGAAAGAAAAAAATTATTTAAATAAAGGTAATATCAGAATTTCACTCAACTAATATTTCACAGAAGTATGTAATCTTTTTCACACCCTCTCTCCTATGAATCATTTTTCCTAGTGAAAGGGAAAATAATTGCAAGAAGACCGTTACTTTATATAGTTCATATTAAAACCAAACATGCGAAAGTCTTTTACAAGTTTACTTTCTCTTGTAAAATTGTTACTTTTCCACATACCAAACAGCCCTTATCACAATCTCAATTCGACACCTTAATCCAAAATGACGAGAATGCATGCCAATCCACTGGTAGAGGAGCTGACCCAATTGATTGGAATGCATTCACATCTAATTAGCTTATTCTACCACCACATTACGAAAAATAAAAATCTCCACAAAAAGCAATCCAATTTAAGAAAAATCCAAAGGAATTTTTTATATATATATATGAGTGAGTCTTTGACTCTTTTCAAAACTTGCCAGGGACCTTGAAGTCCTTTTCTCTGTGTTTTACTGACCAATTATATCTTATTAGTAGTAAAATATGTTAGAGTTATCTTAATTTATTTATTTAAATATATGTTAGTGTTTTACTGACCAATAGGTTTGTAACTGTAGCAACAGTAGTCTTACTGTTGAAGAGCATGCTTGTACTTAATGGGTTTGGTAAGTGTCATGTTAGCTACATGACAATTAGGTATGTGTCTTGTAAGCTATAGTTAAGTTTGGTTTGAGTCTTGTCATAAATAGTTAGGACTTGGAGCCTATATAAGGCACCCTTGGGTTGTAAGGGAGGAGATTCATATTCATATCCATATCCCGAACACACATCTCCTCCTCCTAAGGATAACATCATCTCATCCCTTCCCTTGTATCCACCCATCCTAAGTTATGCAATAAAGAAGTCCCTTATTTGTGAATACATCTATTGTCTCTTTCTAGCTCTCATGCTCTCTTCTCTCTAAACTCTTTCCGTAAGATTCCGCATTAACCGTTACTTCACCCCGAATGAACCCCGGAGTAAGTTGAACGGCATCCCCAACATCCTCACCTCCGTCTAGGAGCTGGCGCAACCCCGGCTGTAGGATCTAGTGGTATCAGAGATACAGTAACCTTCCTCGAAAACCTCAAGGTAATGTTTACCATGCAGGGGTAAAACCCTTAACAAGGTCCCCAACATGTAGATAGTAAGTTTTACCTTGGTAGTATAGCTTTTATTTGATCCATGAACCCATATCTAAAAATCTAAAAAATGAGTTTTGTAAAGATCTTTGAAAAATATTTTGAGCTTGAAAAATGGATCTTTTATGTAAAAAGAGTTTTTCTAACTAATCTAAGAGTAAGACAAACTGGAGAACACCAAACAGTACCCGTCTGAAGGACAGGAGGTCCGTTTAGGGGAAAAGGAGTGTGGAGGTAAGTCTGAACTCTGAAAGTTGGAAAGATGAACTCTTATATATTAAAAGATAATCATGATGATCTCAAAAAATTACTCTTCTAAGTAATTATGCAAAGTGGAACACTCGAGGGCTTTTGGAAAGCTGGAGACTCTACAAGAGTGACCTAGTACATGAGCAGGGAAAGGTTAGTACACTCTAAGACGGTAAGGTTGAACGAGCCGACATGAGAATGTCCATGGTGAAAAGGAGTTTAATTTTAAAAAAACCCATAAAAACTAAAAAACCAACAAAAACCAAAAACATGTTTTTACTTACAATAATTATGGATCAAATAGAGTTATTTACCAAGTCTAACTTCTATTATATTACATGTTGTGGATCTTGTTATTGCATAAGTATTCTCTTCTCTTAAGAATTCTCTTATTTAGAAGTAAATTTTATTTTACTGCAAAATAGAAGTAGATTATATTTTCTGCAAACCGTATTTCATCTAAAATTTAAAAACAAATTAAATCAACAAGAAACAATTAAATCAACAACAAAATATCAAATCAACAATATCAACAAAATATCAAAAAGAAAGAAATCGTAAATCATTGAATTAAATTAAAACATCAATGAATCAAATTCTAAAAGAAATATTGGAAAAAATAATTATAATACAAACAATATGTATTACAATAATAATATTAATTATGATAAATATCATGGTAATAATAAGAAATCTAAATATTTTAAAATGAAAACTAAAAAGAATATCCATCAAGAGATAAAAATAATAACTAAAATATTAATGGTATTAAAAGTATCAATACAAGTTATTAAAGAAATAATAGAAAGTTTAATAGAATCATAAACATAAAAACTAAAAATGGATATAAAAATGGAAGAAATAATAGAAAAAATATATCCAGGATATGACTGGACAATTGATTTTGAAGAATTACCAGAAGATATTGATGATATAAAATTTTTAATAAAATGCAGATATGATAAATATAACTATCCAACAAAAATACAAACAGAAGAAAACTACATAATGGAAGAAATTAATAAGATGAAGAATATCAAGAAATGATAAAACAATTAGAAGAAATTAATATAGAAGAAATAATGATGAATGTTGAATCAAGAGCAAGTAATATTTCAGATAATCAAAGAGCAGAAAGTTCAAATACTAGAACAATAGTAACACCAACAACAATTGAAAGAACTAGCAGAACAACACAACCTTTACAATTTCCATCACAACATAATTTCAATTCAACCAATTACTATGAAGAAAATTTTAAAACATATAAAGGAAAACCAGATCCTTTAGAAGTTATAAAAACAATGCCTAAACAAAATAATGAAGGAAGCATGTTAGTACTAAGTACAGTCCATCCTCAAAAATGGCCCGAATTAATAGATAGATGGGAATCAGATGCCATAAATACATTAGAAAGAATACCCCATACATTAGACTCAATAGGAACAACAAATTTTATTGAAAATCTTTTAGGAACTACTGCAAGAGATTTACTAAATAGTTGAAAAATTAATTATTCAGAAGAATATCAATATATGGTACAAATGGCTGATAACCCATATAATGTAACAGGACAAATTAGACAAATCATATTAGGAACTAATCCATCTAGAGGAGATACACTATTACAAGATATGGCAGCTAGAGATTTAGAAAGACTCCAAATTCAAAACTTTGGTGAAATTGTTCAATTTAGTCAAGCATACATAACATTAGCAGCTAAAACAGGAAGAGCATTCACAAATAATGAATTAACTAAAAAATGGTTTAATAAGCTCCCTAAACCTTTAGGAGATATTATTTTAAAAAATTGGATTGAAAAAGGACATGAAAATTTAACTGGAATAGGGCCAGCAATAATGTTTACATTTAATTATTTAAAAGATAAATGTTTAGAAGCTGAAGCAAACAGACAAATATCAAATTACAGTTATTGTAGTAAAATATATGTACCAGCCCTGAATAATGAATGGAAAAAACAAAAAGGATTAAAAAGAAGCCAATACTTTAAAAAAGGAAGACCTAAACCGAATCATGTTAAAAAATTTAAAACACATAAACCACCAGGAAAATGTAAATGTTATTTATGTGGAATAGAAGGACATTATGCAAAAGAATGTAAAAATTCACAAGTAAATAAAGAAAGATTAAATATGTATCAAAATCTAGAAATGCATGATGAAATTGATATAGTAAGTATAGCTAGTAATGATAGTGAAAATGATAGTGATGTATGTAGTATTTTTGATGGAAATGAAGGACCAAATTTCTTTCTAGAAGAAACAGAAAATCCTTATAAAACAATATGATGTATAAAGAAATAATAAACTAATTTCTGAAAAGAATCAAAAACCTAGAAGACGAAATTAAAAAATTACAAAAACAATTAGAAAATAAAAAACAAAGTCAAAATAATACAATGACCTATGGAAAAAATAAAAATTTAATAGAAACAGAAAGTGCAATGACCATTTATTATAAAGATAACAATTTACTTAATATTGATTTTATCTTAGAATTTAAAGATGGATTTAAAATTTCAGAAAAAGGAATAATTGACACAGGAGCAAGTAAAACTTATATAACAGAAAATATTGTTCCATCAAAATATAAAGAACTAACAACACAAAAAGCATTAGTAAATGATGCCTTTGGAAATCAATTAATTTTAAATGAAAAATTAATAGATTGCTCAATCATATTAAATAATCAAAAATATAATTTACCATATACTTGGATTAAACCAATAACAAATGAAAATTCTATAAAATTTTTATTATGCATGAATTTTATAAAAAATCAAACATGAGGAATATTTATTCAAGAAGAAAAGGTAATGCTATTTAATAAAGTAAATCATTTAGAAACAACAACAACAGTACAATCTTTAGCATATCTATCAGAAATTGACATCCCATTAGATGAAGAAATTGAAGTAATAAATTATATTGAATTAAATCAGATAACTCCTTTAAAAGATAAAATTGAACCTATATTAGAAGATCTAAAGAAAGATGGAACTATAGGAGAAAATCCAATTAAAAACATAAACAGAACAAATGAGAACTGTAAATTAGAAATAATAAATCCAGATATCAGAATAACCTGTCCAGTAACAAAGGCAACCCCATATGAACAAGAAGAATTCAATAAACATATAAAAGAACTAATGGATTTAAACATAATAGAACCAACCAAAAGTCCTCATAGAACTAGAGCATTTATAGTAAATAAACATAGTGAAATAATTAGAGGAAAAAGCAGAATGGTATTCAATTATAAAAGACTAAATGATAATACAGAAGATGACAGATATCCATTACCAAATAAAGAAGCATTAGTAAACAAAATCAAAGGAACAAACATTTATAGTAAATTTGATTTAAAAAGTGGTTTTTGGCAAGTTAAATTAGAACCATAAAGTAGAAAATGGACAGCATTTGTAACACATAATGGGCATTATGAATGGAAAGTTATGCCATTTGGATTAAAAAATGCTCCTCAAATCTTTCAAAGAAAAATGGATAATATATTCAGAAACGATTCATTTATTGTCACTTATATTGATGATATCTTAGTATTTAGCAATAATATAAAGGAGCATATCAATCATTTAAAAATATTTTTTCATAAATGCAAACAACATGGTCTAGTATTATCTGAAAAGAAGATGAAAATTGGGTGCAGAAAAATAGAATTTCTAGGAGTAATTATTGGAAAAGGAGAAATAGAATTACAGAAACATATAGCAAGCAGTATTTTAGAAATGCCAGATAAATTGGAAGGATTAAAACAAATTCAATCATTCTTAGGAAAATTAAACTATGCAAGAAACTTCATACCAAATTTAAGTAAATTGGCTGGACCATTATATAATAAAACAAAACAAAATGGTGAAAGGAAATTCAACAATGAAGACATTAAACTTGTTCAAAAAATCAAACAAATTGTAAGCAACATAAAACCTTTAGAATTACCACCATTAAATTCATACTTAATAATTGAATTAGATGGTCGTATAGGTGGTTGGGGAGCTGTTTTAAAATTTAGACCAAAAAAGGAATCAACAAAAAATGAAGAAAAAATAAGCAGATATGACAGTGGAACTTACAATACTAAAGTAACAAGTACAGATGCAGAAATCTTAGCATGTATTAAAGCTATGGAAAAATTTAAATTATTTGTTATAGAAAGTAAAGAATTTCTATTAAGAACTGACTGTCAAGCTATTGTATCTTTTTATCATAAAAAGTCAAAAAATAAATTATCTACAAACCGATGGTTAACATTCATAGATTATATAGTCGGAAATGGATTTCATGTTATTATTGAACATATTAAAAGAAAAGATAATATTATAGCAGATCAATTAAGTAGGATTATACAAGAAAACAAACTTAATTGAACACAAAAGACTTGTCCATCCGCATAGTAAGACTGTGGCTGCAAAAACCAGCAGGTCCATTCGCGTTCTTGCTATGGTGGGAGTCTGGATCACCATCATCCAAAAATACAAAATATAAAATATAAAAATTTATAAAACTAACAGGATTCTGTTTTGCAGATGTCTAAAGTTCCTTCAGCACAAGGAAACCCTTTTCCTACCCTTCAATTCTCAACTATCCCACAAAAACATAAATTCCGTACTACTAATATCTTGGACCATGAACAACAAACTCTTCTTGACAATCTTTGGAATAATAGAAACAATACCCAATATCTCCAATCCATGAAGAACCTTAGTCAGTATTTCCAAGACCAAAATGCAAAACCAAGCCACATTATCCCATACAACTCTACATCACATCAACCCCAAACAAAAGTTTATTCTCCACCAGCCGTTGAACACTTTATTGCCCAAGACCGAACAATAAAATTACTAGAAACTGAAATTGAGGTTAAGAAAAAAGAAATTGAAGAACTCAACAAAAAGCTCCAAAAGGTAGCTGAAGACTACAAAGAAATATCTCAGTATATGATTCAAAATCAGAAACAAAAAGAAGAAACTCTTGAAAGATTCCCTCCAGTTATCCAAGATGTACAACAAGTAATTCTACAGAAAGTTCTCAAAACAGCCTATGAAGATTTTGTCCAGACTCAATTACTTCTCCGAGAAATGGCCAAAGATAATGTACATCCTCATGGTATGGCACTCTCCGTTGATCTTTACCAAGATTCAGCACATCGCCATCAAGACTGTCAATGTGAAAAAAGCTTCTTCATTGTCAAAGCATCTTTTGACCTATCTTCCTGGATTGACCATGACATAAAAGGGATATCATTCAGTATTGAAAGGCTACTACAATATGGCATGATCAGCAGACTGATACTTACAAGGCCAAAACAAATCAAGTTCTTACAGAAGCACTGGAAACTTTCATATCTACTGTCAAAAATATTCAAGAAGCTAAAACTGCCTGCAGTCCTCAATCTCTCAATCAAGTCAATTCCATCAGGCTATGAAGAAGGATACTTAGAAAATGCAAGACATCAAATCACTATGGAATTGTTCATGAAGTCTGTTCCATATCAACTACATATTCCAACTGACGTATTCACAAAAGAAATGCAGTCATTCCCTACTCCAGTCACTGAACAACTTTCCTTATGGCGAGCATTCACCTTCATCAGTATCAGACAATCTTATTATCATCCCTTGGCAATGGAAGATTCCACTATGAAAGTTTATTCAAGAAAAGAGGTACTTCCTATAGACATTCCATTTGCAAACCTCAAATATAATAAACATGCAGCAGTTCAACACTTCAAGGACATAAATGCAACCATCTCACTTCAACACATGGGAGACTATTCTTCAAGCTATCTTCCAATAATTGAGGATCAAGACAACGAACTTCCTTTGGGTATTCCTAATGGTCATTTACCAAACGACTCAGAAGATTCTCTATTCCCTTCACATGAAGACATAACTATTGCTCATCTTTTGGTGGACTGAAGCAGTGTTGTTTATTTTTATTATGTAAAGGAGTCGGTGTTTGTTTTTTTTAGTGTGTAAAATAGGTTTGTAACTGTAGCAACAGTAGTCTTACTGTTGAAGAGCATGCTTGTACTTAATGGGTTTGGTAAGTGTCATGTTAGCTACATGACAATTAGGCATGTGTCTTGTAAGCTATAGTTAAGTTTGGTTTGAGTCTTGTCACAAATAGTTAGGACTTGGAGCCTATATAAGGCACCCTTGGGTTGTAAGGGAGGAGATTCATATTCATATCCATATCCCGAACACACATCTCCTCCTCCTAAGGATAACATCATCTCATCCCTTCCCTTGTATCCACCCATCCTAAGTTATGCAATAAAGAAGTCCCTTATTTGTGAATACATCTCTTGTCTCTTTCTAGCTCTCATGCTCTCTTCTCTCTAAACTCTTTCCGTAAGCTTCCGCATTAACCCTTACTTCACCCCCGAATGAACCCCGGAGTAAGTTGAACGGCATCCCCAACATCCTCATCTCCGTCTAGGAGCTGGCGCAACCCCGGCTGTAGGAAAGGATTAATAGATTCAACAGATATAAATTTAATTGATGATTTAATAAGAAACTCAATTAAATATACAATAAAAGAAAATAGAAGCTTAAAAGAAGAATTAAAAGCAAAACAATGTATGTGGTTAAAAGGAGTTAAAAGATATATAACTCTAAGAGATCAAATCAACCATCAAGCAGAATCATTAATAGAAGTAAAATTCAAATCAAAAGAAAAAGATGAAAATGGAAAATCCATCTGGAAACCTACACAAATAAAATATAAAGAATTTCACCAAGATGAATATTTAAAAGAACAAAATAGATTATGGAATTATAGATCAAGATTAAAAAATGAATATGATTCTATAAATATTTGTTATGAATAAAATAAAATGAATAAACAAACTTACAACCTAGATATAAATCCAAAGTATCTATTAGAACAATACAATCAAACTGAAAATTTTGAAAAATGTGAACATAAATTTGAACCATTTAAGGTTAATTATAAAACAAAATGTGATAAATGTTATAAGTTCCATATAACAAAACATAGAGTAACGTGCTCAAAATGTGAGTTATCATTATGTAGAAAATGTGTATCTGATTTATGTGATTTTACTTTTGAAGAAAAAGAAATAGAAAGATCAAATAATAAATATAGTCAAGATAAAGAAATAATTAATCAATTATTAAAAAGCATTAAAACTCTTGAAGAAGAAATAGAAGATTTAAAAGAACAATTAAAAAATAAAAAAGAACAAAATAAGGGAAAAGGTATAATCATTCAAGAAATTGAGGAATTAACAGAAAATATTATAACATGACTAAGAAGAAAGTAAATAAGGAAAACACATTAGAATTAGAAAAAATGATTAAAGACTTAAAAGAATTTAAAGATAAAATAATCTTTAAATATCCAATAACTCATTCAAGAAGTAAAATAGTAGATTCTCTACAAAACAACATAGACTTAATTACTAAAAGAAAAAGAAGATTCAATGGAGAAAATAATGAAATAAAAGAGAAAAAATTAACAATGTCTTAGAGGATTACAAAAATAGAAAAAGAAATAAAAGAAATCCAAGATAATATAAAGCAAAGGGAAATTAATGAATATTTAAAACAACAAGAAATAATGCATTATTCATCTTTACAAAAAGAATTTAATTTTTGTTCATCTCCTTCCCTAAATTTAGGACTAGAAACATCACAACCAACTGAATCTCCGTTATTCCTATCTCTTTGGGAAAAATGTAATTCAAATATTACCCCATAGTTTGTCCATTCGCATTGGAGAAAACTGTGACTGCAAAGCCAGCAGGTTCATTTGCGTTTTCTTTAATTGTGGGAACTATGTAACCAAGTCCTAAAAGGAAATAAACAAACAAAGGTTTGTTCATCCGAATAAAAAGAGCTGTGGCTACAAAAACAGTAGGTCCATACGCGTCTCTTTTTATGGTGAAAACCTGGCTATCTTTATACCCCAATACATGCTAAAAGCATGAAAGATTATATCTCCAACACATGCAAAAACATGAAACTCTATTTAGCTAACAAGTTTATTTTTTGCAGATATGGCAGGAAAAAATTTCTATAACCAACCTTCTTCCTTTGAACCTCAATTGAACATCCCAATCTTTCCTTTGAATTCTACTCTGAAATTTAGAACACAAGCCAACCTCAATCTTCCTCAACAAATAATTCTTGACAACCTTTGGGACAATAAACACGACCCAAAAACTCTTATCTCCTTGTTCCATTCCCTAGCAAAATATTTTCATCAGACAAATGAAAAAATCCAAACTCCACCTCATCTGCCCTTACCAGAATCATCCAATATAAAATTTTCTTTAAAACCTCAAACACTTAACTACATGGTAGAACAAGAAAAGAAAATTAAAGTATTAGAAGCAGAAATGTCCAACAGAAATGAAGAAATCATTCTGATCAAAGCCCAACTCCAACAAATTACAAAAGAAGCTGAAGAAATGAAGACAGTTCTTATTGAAGAAAGAAAACAAAGAACAGAGAAATTTGAACTGTTCCCAGAACCAATAGCAGAAGTTAAATAGCTCATTTTCAAGAAAGTAATGGCAACTCAGTATAACCAATTCATCTCTGAACAAGAAATACTGAGGCAACTTGCAAAAGAAGAAATTCTTCCGGCAGGATTTGCAATAGCAGGAAATGTTCTCAGAGAAATAGCCCACAAGGATTCTGGATGCCAATGTGAAGAAGGATTCACTGCAGTTAAATGCTCCTTAGACATATCCCAATGGCATGATCAAGAAATCAGTGGTGTTCAGATAAAAGCTATCAACCTCTTCAAACATGGATACCTGTGCAGAATAATGCTTACAAGTCCAGAGCAAGCAAGCTTCCTGAATGAATACTGGCAACTGATACATCTTCTACACAAGTTCTTCAAAGCTCTTGGATCACATATTGACGGGTATGTCAATTTAGAACTAAACTCAATCCCTCCTTGCTATGATGAAGGTTATCCTGATGAAGCAAGACATCATATCAAGATTACTCTCCTTCGCCATCATAAACCTGAGCAAGAAAGGATAAATCCTATTCGACTGGAAGATATGATCATTCCAGGACATATTAAAAGACAAATGAAGCTATGGTGAGCATGTGCAATCTCCACTGATTGGAAGAGAACTTACCCCACAATTGCTGACAACCAAAGATGTCAAATGGTGCTGGAAACAAAGATCATGAAGGTATATGTTGACCAGTACATGTTCCCTATGTACTGTCCTTTTCCAAGTCTTATTTTACAGATGCCAGCTACTGAATCTCACATGAAGCAAGTCTGTTCATGGGCAAGAGAATATCGTTTTGGAGATTATTCAACACTAAGCATTCCTGCAGATATTTTAATGGTACCAAGTCCAGCTGACTCTCCTGAAGGACTAGAAGACATTGCTGAAGAAAACTTAGCCAACATGATGGAAGGCTAGGAAATCTCTACTAAGAAGGTCTCCGACATCTTTTGGTGGACTAAAGCAGTGTTGTTTATTTTTATTATGTAAAGGAGTCGGTGTTTGTTTTTTTTTAGTGTGTAAAATAGGTTTGTAACTGTAGCAACAGTAGTCTTACTGTTGAAGAGCATGCTTGTACTTAATGGGTTTGGTAAGTGTCATGTTAGCTACATGACAATTAGGTATGTGTCTTGTAAGCTATAGTTAAGTTTGGTTTGAGTCTTGTCATAAATAGTTAGGACTTGGAGCCTATATAAGGCACCCTTGGGTTGTAAGGGAGGAGATTCATATTCATATCCATATCCCGAACACACATCTCCTCCTCCTAAGGATAACATCATCTCATCCCTTCCCTTGTATCCACCCATCCTAAGTTATGCAATAAAGAAGTCCCTTATTTGTGAATACATCTATTGTCTCTTTCTAGCTCTCATGCTCTCTTCTCTCTAAACTCTTTCCGTAAGATTCCGCATTAACCGTTACTTCACCCCGAATGAACCCCGGAGTAAGTTGAACGGCATCCCCAACATCCTCACCTCCGTCTAGGAGCTGGCGCAACCCCGGCTGTAGGATCTAGTGGTATCAGAGATACAGTAACCTTCCTCGAAAACCTCAAGGTAATGTTTACCATGCAGGGGTAAAACCCTTAACAAGGTCCCCAACATGTAGATAGTAAGTTTTACCTTGGTAGTATAGCTTTTATTTGATCCATGAACCCATATCTAAAAATCTAAAAAATGAGTTTTGTAAAGATCTTTGAAAAATATTTTGAGCTTGAAAAATGGATCTTTTATGTAAAAAGAGTTTTTCTAACTAATCTAAGAGTAAGACAAACTGGAGAACACCAAACAGTACCCGTCTGAAGGACAGGAGGTCCGTTTAGGGGAAAAGGAGTATGGAGGTAAGTCTGAACTCTGAAAGTTGGAAAGATGAACTCTTATATATTAAAAGATAATCATGATGATCTCAAAAAATTACTCTTCTAAGTAATTATGCAAAGTGGAACACTCAGGCTTTGGAAACTGGAGACTCTACAAGAGTGGCCTAGTACCGCAGACAGGGAAAGGTTAGTACACTCTAAGACGGTAAGGTTGAACGAGCCGACATGAGAATGTCCATGGTAAAAAGGAGTTTAATTTTAAAAAACCCATAAAAACTAAAAAACCAACAAAAACCAAAAATATGTTTTTACTTACAATAATTATGGATCAAATAGAGTTATTTACCAAGTCTAACTTCTATCATATTACATGTTGTGGATCTTGTTATTGCATAAGTATTCTCTTCTTTTAAGAAAGATCAAATTACTGTACATCCCACTTTTTACTGTGTTACTATTTCTAAGCACAATAATATTATAAATAGTAGAAATAGGGTCGGACAGTTCAGATTTGTTTAGTTACTGTGCAGAAATTGATTAACGGTTCAGATCAAATTACTGTGCATCATTTTTTTTTTACTGTGTTACTATTTATAAGCACAGTAATCATGTGCTTGAAACAGTGCTCAACTGTTTGATTTCAATCCAACGATTGAGAGCACTTTTCACTGTGCCACTGTTAATAAACACAGTAATATTGTACATGAAACAATACTTAACCATTGGATTAAAATCCAACGGTTGAGAGCAACGTTCGACGTTCTCAGATGATTCATCTTTATATATATATATATATATATATATATATATAGTACAATGATAAAAATTAAAATTCAAAATTCAAAATATATAAATAAAAAATATTTTTAATCTTTAATTAATAAAATATTTACATACACACCAAACCTATAATTTTTTCTGGAGTGAGTATTTTCTTATACTTTTTATAATTTTGAAATCCATCACATTTTTAATTATATATGACCAAACACTTTTCATAAGGTCTTGCATAAGATGTTCCCTGGTTAAAATGACGAATTTGAATCCCAATTCAGCTCTTCCCTTCCTCGGTGGCTTGCACACATTTTATTTTATATTTTTTTTAACAAATTTTTTTTTTAATGAGATACACCATAGCTTAGAACCATCAAAGAATGAGGATTGACAGCTACTGATACTAATCGCCAAAATCAAGGATAAGACCACAGACGTACTAGTAGACCTATCCATGGGTCGGGCCGGGCCGGATTTGGGCCAGGCTAATTACTAAATTTTAAGTTTGTCCAAATCCGGCCCGGTCCAAAAATCTGAGCCTTAATTTTTACCAAAACCCGTCCAAATTTAATAACCTCTAATTAAGGCCCCCAAGCCAGCCCAAATTTAGGTTTTTCATTAAATAATATATAAGTTATAAAAAAATTAACAATAATATTAATATGTGAATATGACCAAATATTATTTTATAAAACACTTAAAAATTAAAATATCAAATGCAAATACTTATTCAATTACAACAACTAAAATTCAAACCATTATAATTAATCAATGGTAATCAACAATAAATATATATTATATAAATATATAAAAAAACTAATTAAAAAACAATCAATGGGAATTCAAACCATTATATATAAGTATTATTTGTTGATAATTATATTTTATAATTCAGGCCGGGCTGAATTTTTAATAATGAAAACTATACATCTCCTGTTTTTAAAATGGGCTTCTTTTTTTTATCCAAGGTCGGGACATTAGGCCTTATATATTTGATCAAACTTTTTTTATTTTTTGGGCTGGCCTTCGGGCTTGGGTGGGTAACCCGGCCCAAAGGAATCAAATAGAACAAATCACAAAAGACAATAAAAAAATAGCTATAATTTGTGATGGTAAAAGATTGGTCAACGTACTAGGATCTAAACCCTCATGAAATAAACATAGTTCATGGTGGTGTCCACATGCATGAGTCACAAGCTCATCAGCTAAGACATTACTGTCCATTGATAAGACTTCAACGGTCAAATCTGGATGGCAATTTTTCATTTTTAAGTAGAAAGTAGAAACTGATACATCTTTGGTATCTCCACAGCATCAATGTGTCAGCATCAACTGCTGCTCTAATCTTTGAAGCAGTACCTGTTTGTCTCATTTGCTCTCTCCAATCCATAATGCTCATTAGTTTCAGTCTCAAATATCTGAAGAGACAACTTCAAAATCATCAGTCACTGAATTATAGGCATAGACAATAAATAGAATAAAATGAATTCAAAACCAATTAATATATAATGCTTTACTTGAAGAATTAATTGATTATGAAACAAGAACCATAAGATGAAGCTGAGAATTTGAGTCTCCCTGAAAAATTAAGTGTCTGCATTTGATGATGATCACATCTTGTTCACCTGTATAACAGTCTCAACCATTTAATGAATAAAGGCAAGGCTTGATGTTCAATTCCACAAATGAATCAGGAAACAACTGATGCAGAACTTTATTGAGTAGGTCTCCAAGAAGTTCAAAATGCAACTGAAGTAGAAAAACCAGAATCACATGACACATTACTCTGATCATACATAGAGAACATAAGACACAAAAGCATGCAAAAGCACATCACAAACTGCAATACAGATACACAATAAAAAATATTATTGTTTGCATGGGCATAAGGGGGCCTGAGATCCTAGCTAGCTCAAAGATCCTGCACAGATAAAAAAGAACTAATGAATAAGATATAAATAAATTGATCAGTTTTAAAATTATTCATGAAGTAAATAGGAGTTAATATACATACATCATCCTGAATTTCATTGAGAAGACTGGTTTGAAACTTAGCATCATCCATGTTTTTGATTCTCACAAATGGTTGCACCCACCTTGCCAATAGGCAACTTCATTGGACCAAATGGTGAATCCACATACAAATACCCCTTCAGAGTATAACCAATACCTTTTCCACTAATCATATTCCAAAGGGAATTACCAAAGTCCTTAGGCCTAAATGAAATTGGAATCTCAATAGTACCAGTTCCATGCTTTTCAATTTTTTCAGATTTCTTCAGCTCCACAGATCCAATGTTCATATCAGAAAGCCAGATTTCACAGTCCAAACCAGTCAGTCCAAGTTCAAAGTCATTTTTGTTCTCTAATTTCAGGTGAAGTGTGGCAACTGTTTCCTCAAAAGTGAACTTATCAAAACTTATCTTCACTAAATCAATATCAGGTTTGCATGGAATGGGAATCTCACCTGTCTTCTCTAGTGGCAGGGTCAGTTTTCCAAAAATGGGTATATCCACAATAAACTCAACCTTGAGTTTGTAAGGGATGATGCTTCCAGGCCTGATATCAAGAAGAATGTTCTTGATGTCATTAAAGATCAAAGTCACAGGAATTTTGACAGTTTCTGAACCATGTCCATGGATTGTTCCTGCATCAGGAATCAATCCAGAAACAAGCTTCCTTCCATCACTCTCAACTGAATAATTGATATCAGTCAAAGGAATTGGCAATGGAGTGGGATTTGTGACAAGTATGTCCACAACAATCTCAACCTTTTCCAGACTAATCTGGGAAATGTGGATTCCAGTGACCTCTACAGTTGGTTTTCCAAGTATTAACTCCTCAACCTTCTCTTCTACTTCATGGATGAATTCTTTAACTTTTTCAATGATTCCACCCTTGTCTCCCTCCTTATGCTCTTGCTCCTTCACTTTACTTGCAAGTACTTCAGGCTTATCAGATGATGCCATACCTGAAAAACACCACCACATAAAACATTCAGATCATTTGTCTTGATAAAACAACTAGCTTTTCTAACTTCAGAATTAAGCAACAAAAACCAAACTTTTTTCAGCAGATCTCAACTACTAAGATAATACAATACATTCTGGACTATTTACCCAGATCTAAAACTGCAATCTGATTGAAATATTAAATAAAACTGTTAACCTTGAATATTCTCAAATGCTTGCAAATTAAACTCCTTTTTCTCTCCGAGCAGCAACTCAATGCACTACAATACTTTATGAGTATTTCACTTCACAATACATGAATTCATCTCATGACAACAAGGATTTAAAGGAAAAAAAAAAAAGAACAAAAAGAAAACAAAATCTAACATAGAAAAGGAGTAAAAAAAAGGCCATGGATCAACAGAATGACAAGAACAAAAAGACTAATGATAGAGAAATTTAGAACTAAAACACAACTCCAAAACTTCAACCACACAAAATCATCCTCCAGTTCCAACAAACAATAAGAATCAACAATTAAACTAGTCCAATCTCATCAAAGCACACCAAAATCAAGCATCCATTTCAGCAAGAAAAATTTAAAGAAAATAAAAAACAACTAATTAAGCATGAAGTAAAGCTTCGAAGATCGATCCAGAGGGGATGAGAGATAAGAAATAGAGACCGAGATCGAGATCGAGAGATAAACGTCGGAGATGGTGCTCCGGTGAATCCGAGCCGATGTCGACCAACACCAAATGGACTCCATTTTATGGCGGGAAACGAGACATATACATCACGTGACTAAATTCCAGCCTGGACCCTAGACCCTAAACCCCCTAAGCCTATATGGTGGTGCACCACGTAGTCATCACAACTACAATAACTAGATTATATATTCTTTTGTTTTCTTTTGTTACAACCTGATATGTGTCATTTAATCACAACATAAAAAATTAAGAACATGATATGAAGACATGTGTTATGCTATGATAGGAGAGAAGTAGAGAATAATCTAGTTCTGAAACCAAACGAAATGTAATTGGTGCACTACACCAAATATATTTATATATATTATTAAAGCAGATGTATAATCTATTCTGAGAGCGTTTCAATGAATAATTTTAATTTTTTTAATAATATTTAAGTTTTTATTTATATTATTTATAATATTAATAATTAAAAAAATTAATTACACCTAATTATTTATGTAATAAATGTTAATAAGACCTTTGAAATCCAAAGTATAAAATAGTTTCTACGGTAGGAGTTGTTTAATTATATTATTTTATATATAATATTATCTCAAAATTCCTCACAAAATTTTAAAAACTTCAATGCAAAGTTAAAAAAAATGCCTAGTGTAAGTAATTTTTATTGGTCTGTTGTGATGTTTAAATATGATCACTGGTGTATTATACCATCCTCATAAAATTTAACTATATATATATATATATGTATGTATATATTTGGGATTACGAATTAGGATGTGGAGTTTGGTACATAATATATGGGGTAATTTTGGCCTGGTGCAATAATGAAATATGGACCCCGGTGCATCGCACCAAACCAAATAATACTTGACTATATATATATATATGTGTTGCAGATTGTGATTTATGGATTTGCAGTCTAGTACGTGAAGTGGCAATTTTTATTGGTTTGGTACAATAATTTAGTTGGGAAGGACGTCTCAAAGGTAAGACCACTGAAATAATAGCTTGTAGGGTCGCTCAAAGATAAAATAGTAACTTGTAGGAACACTCTCAAAGATAAGGCTGCTAAAATTATATATAGCTTGCAACTTTGCAGGGTCACTCAAACATAAAGTTGCTAAAACAAGAGGGATGCTATTGCTATATTTATGTACAATTATTATAATAAGTTGCATGAGTGCTCGAGGATAATGTTGCTAAAATAATGGTTTTTGGTTTTTTTAAGACTTTAAATGTGTTGTTATCGATTTTGAAGTATTAAAAGTTTTTAATTTTTTATTGCTATAATTATAATGATTATTATTTATTATAATATAATAAAAATATTATATGGAGTATATTTTTAGTTAAATGTTGAACAAATTTCATATTTTTTTTCTTTTTTTTTTAAATTCCTTTATCTTCCTTAACAGTCTACTTCAAAAGTAATAATAAACTTTTTAAAAACTAGTTTACTGGTTTTTTAACTTTTTTTTTGTTTTTTATCATTAATAAATATCTAATATAGAGATTTGTTGTCACAGATTTAAATAATTTTTTATATTACATAAATTAAAAAATCCACCGATTATTCAAGCAAATAATTTCAAATTCAAATTCTTCATATATATATATATATATATATATATATATATTCAAAAACATTTACTGATAAAAAGTCTTTTGAGGTCTCCAGCATTTAACTCCACTCTATTGATAATAATAGTAATACTAATAATAAAAATAATAATAGAAATCTAATTTTTAAATTTGATTTTAGACTTATAATTATTTTGAGTTGTGACTAGTGGCTACTGACTATAAAAGTTCACTATACATTAAGGATTATGAAGAAGATTAATGTAAAGTCTAGTACAAATATATGATCATTTTCATTAGCTTCGTGCAAATATTCTAGCCTGAACTGCATGCACTGCCTAACATATGTTATTGCTAGGGATGGGGATTTTTAATTTATTTTTAGGGATCAGGGATTTTTAGGGATTGGGAATTAGGATGCAGAGCTTGTGCATGAACATTTTGTTTTATTTTATTTTATTTTTTCAACTTTAATTTATCTATTTGTTGAAATGGAATCATGAGTTTTATGAAACGGTTAACTTTTCTCAAAAATATATATAATATACACAAAAATTTAAATCAGCCTTGCTTTTTACTACTTGCAGTAGGTGGTCCCTGTAGGGGCTAATTTTCATAGGAGGACCCCAGACCAGCACCATTGTTACATTGGTTGGCATGAGTGAATCGACTTTATTTATTTATTTATTTATTTTTTATAATTACCAAGATAGTTCATGTACTTTTTTTCTTTCTTTCCTCTTGTTTCTTCTACTCAGAAATTCTTCTAATTAGTCTCTTTACTTTTGAAAATGTGTCCACTTAGTTAGAAATACTCCCAATTAGTTTCTCTACTTCTAAAAATATGTCCACTTAGTCTCTCTAATTTGGTCATTTTTAAAAGTAGAGGAATTAGTTGGGAGCATTTCTAATTAAGTGAGCACATTTTCAAAAGTAAAGGAACTAGTCGACAACATTTTTGAGTAAAAGGATCAAAAGAGAAGAGAGAAAAAAATAAAAGGACCAATTAAGATATTATACCTTTTTTTCACATGCCTTCTGTTCAACTATAACTAAATTACTTGCCACCTCCTTTCATTGACAAATAGTTTATACTCTTTTTTTCTAATTTTATTTTATTTTTTCACTTACAACAAATTTGTTATTTTGACCTAATATATATACGAGAACCAGTCTACTAAAGATGTATGTAAATAAGAATTTTACGAACGCCTCTATATCAACTGTTAAATTTAAATCCAACAACTGCACATTATTATTTAGTGTAAACCCTCACCTCGGGGGAATTTTTTTTTAAAACCAATCAATCCATCCTCTCAGAATCAAATACAACACTCACTAATGTTCCTTACTGCTATTCCCCAGGTCTCTTTTTTCCACCTTTGTCTCTGTCCTTATCTTTTGTTTTTTCTCTCTTATTTTTTGTTCTCCAAGGACAATCCGGAAATATCCACATAGAACGCATTGCATATATATATATATATAACAAATGTGACACAACATAGTTATGTGAGTGCATATACATTTTTTTTTACAAGAGAAACAGATAGCCCAAAAGGCCCTACTAAATCGTCAGAGATATGCACAAGCCTCAGTGGAGACACGGCCCGTGCACACATGGGCACTGGGACCACTCACACACAATCACCGCTCACATCTCTCAAAAATGTGCCATCAACTGAGAATCGAACTCTTACCACTTAGTGAAGAGCTCTATCAGCGATCCATATACCAATAGATCATTTTGTTGTTGGCGTGTGTGGATATACATTGGAATTGATCACTCTGGTTCTATGCTCTCATTTGATAACACAAGGTTTGGATTGCAAGCCAAGCCTACATTCACAATTATAAAGCTATTAACATTACTATGTCCAATTATATTTGAACTCCTAACGCCAACTTTTTTTTGATGGGTTAATATCGTTAGGTTATAAACCTTTTAATTAAATTATAAAAATATAGAAAATCTATTTTGTAATATGTATTATGAAATATTTGATATATTATCGATTTTGACAAAGAATTCACAGATTTTTTTGTTAAAATATATATAATTAATATTTATAAAATAAATTATGTATTAAATATATATATATGATGGCGAATGCCACGTGTCATGCGATGGCTTTGGATGCCATTGCCATGAGTTGCACCTTGGATGCTCCATTCTTGATATGATCATCGATTTAAATGTTATTTTATTAGCAAATGACTTATTTAATATCATTTTGGCTGATTGCTAATTTAATATTATTCTAATATATATATATATATTATATACACATTTAATTTAACAGTGCACTGCATGTCAACACCATGGTGTCTTGAGCTTGTTGTCTCTTGGATATTCCATTCTTGATAGGCTGATTGATTTGAAATTTATTTTATTATTATAATTAAAAAACTTAATTACTTTCAAATTTTTAAATGTCCACTTCCTAGAATCCTAGATCAATGTTTGTTTATACAATTTGTTATGTTAAAATATTGGTAACGTTTTTCATCATATTTTTTTCCACAAGTATATTGGTTTTTTTTTTACTTTTTATATTTAGCTAAATTTCATTTTATTATTTTTAAATTATTAATTATAACTCTTGATGCATTCATTCATTCATTTGTCTTTACTCGTTGTCAAACAGTTCCAAACGTGTTAAATTAAATACTGTTTATATACTGTTCATCCAGAATTTTTATATTATTTATGTACCGTATGTACATACACTGTACATCTAGCACAAGTACTACTTGGTACTATTTATATTCATAAAAAAGAGTACTTGTCACCTATTATTTAAAAAAAAAACATTTGATAAAATATAATTATTATATGTATTTTGATCGCTATTAATTGATATATCCATTATCTTTTGAATAATATTTTCATTTGTAGATGATTTCATTATAATATTATTATCATTATAATAATTCTGAAGTAGTTAAATACCATGTTGATAATGTAGACAAGAAATAATTTTTTTTAATTCATGCATACCTTCCTCTTCACCATCTTACTCAAAAGCCATTTGTTCTTCTGATCAGATTATGTATTGTCAAAGCCATATACAATAGATATTATTTTCATACCAATGTTCCAAACCACATTAATAATATTAATAGCATCAAATATGTTAATTTTTGAGTATTTGTAGCTCTACCCAATTGTATAAAATATGAACACTTTCTTTAAATTAATAAATATTTATTTATCAATAATTAAATAAATAGCATCAAATATGTTAATTTTTTTAGTTCTTGTTGTAGCTCTACCCAATTGCATAGAATATGAAAACTTTCTTTAAATTAATAAATATTTATTTATCAATAAATGAATATTCATTTATTGATAAATAAATAACTCTACAAAATAATATTGTTTTTTGCCACAACAGTATTATTATTTTATAGAAGCTTTACTGTAACTAAATAAAAAATTTACGACTATTTCCAACCAAACACATCATTCAGTTGTAAATAAAACATAAAACTTTCTTACGATTACAAGTCCTCAGACACTGCAAAATAAATATATAAAACTTAAAAGATAAACAAACGAAGGATCGAACGCGAGAAAAACAACTTAAAATACTCGAAATCCAATTATTCATTTCAACATGAAGCATTGCCAGGATGCCTGCCCTAATTTAATACATAATACATGAATGTCACCTTTATTAACTTACCTTCAACTTCTAAAAGATCAAAGCCAAGGACAAGAGTGCGAAAAAAATTCGTCACTAACGTTGATTGGAACATCAAACCAAATCCATGGAATTGAAGGTTTGATCAACATGAAGCCTCAGGTTATTACTTCAGATGGTGTTGAAATAAAGAAGCCATCTCAATCTGCATTAATGAGAATCATGAATTTACATAGCAAGAAGAGATGTTCATGCTCTATATTGTAGTAAGTTTATCGGCTAAGCGGTTCTGAAAACTCACTGCTGTTAAAGCAGTCTCGGCGCCCTTGTTGCCGGATTTACCACCGGCACGATTCAGTGCCTGAACGAATGTAATGTCAATGCCTTGAATGTAAAAATCGATACAAATGTTTAAATCAATTTATATACACCAACTACGCGTGGTTGTTTACCTGGTCCATATCGTCGCAGGTTAGAACACCAAAGATGCAAGGAACTCCTGTGATATTTCGAAAGAAATGTTCAGATAGCGGCATTATATTTTAGTTATATCGTAGTTTAAATATTTCCATTATTCATTTAATAACATAAGTTTGGTAGATTGATGTATGCAATTCCAATGTTATATATTGAGAAATATGATCCTTTGTCCTAATGCCAAGGAACTATGAGCATGGAATCACAAAGGAAGAAAAATGCTAGGGCAAGATAAACACAAGCACACACACACAAAAAAAAAGGTGATTCGTGCTGACAATGATAATATACCACTGGAAAGCTTTGGCTGATAATAAATGGCATTTTTACGAATAACTAAAAAGAATTTGTCATACAGGCGAAACTAGGATGCAAGCGGCAGATATGAACATAAATTAGAAATAGACCATGAATATGGAATCTATACACAGTGCAAATTATCTAGCAATCATGATGCTATCAACGAAATTTAGACCGGAGAAGCAAAAACGGTTGCATGACCGATATAAATACAAGCTATAGAAAAGCCAAAAAAAAAAAAAAATCCTTAGCTCGCAACATACAGATTACAGGTTCCAATTTGCTTGATCTGAGAACAAATGTCACTTTATACACACAATATTAAGCTTTTGTATTTAGAAACAGAACTAAAATCTAAGAAATATAAAGTTTGCGGAGTATAACACCTGAACTTAGCCCAGCTGAAAGCACTCCTGATGCTGCAGAATTGGCGACAGCATCATAGTGGGTAGTATCACCTCTAATCTGCATACATAATTTGATTTAATTACCCAAGCAGTGCAGATTACAAACGACAAGCAAGAAACTGCAACCATAGTACATAATCTCCATTATACTTGAAATTGTTAACAAACTGAAACATACATTGAGCAGCACACAAGCACAATGAACAAGCAATATGGACTACAACCAAAACAGGTCATTTCTTTATTAGCTCAGGACTTCATTAGCATATCTCTAACAGGTAAATGGCAGAGTTTGTGGTTGATGCCTTTCAGATGCAAACACAGAAATTAATGGGAACTCCGAAACTAACTAACCTAACAACCTAACATTTTTATAGAACATAGTATCAACAGGGGGAGAGAAATTACCACAGCTCCAATGCACAAAATTGCATCAAAATCTCCGGACTTCCCAAGCTTTTGAGCAACCACAGGAATTTCAAAGCTACCAGGAACTTCCACAACCTAGCAAACAACATAAAAGCTGTCCTGGTAAGCATGTCAAGCATTCGTAGAATGATAAACAAAACTTTCAGTGTCTTAACTGATTATATTGTTTCAAAAGTGCAATTTAGCAGCTTCATTTCTTAATTGAAAGTGATGATAGTATTTGATATTGTCAAATAGGCATTATATAGAAAATAGGAGATATAAATGCCCTTAGCAAAGGATAAGTTTTTCCTAGAGGAACACAGCTGAGTACAATACTAAGAAGACAACAATTCTAACTAAAGTGAGATGCAATATAAATTCAAGGATGGGATTGAATTGGACTCAGCTAATTCAACAAAAACTAAAGTCAAACAAGGTAGTGATGCCAACCATTTTCCAGTGATTAAGAATGACTAGTTAGGTTGTTATATTGCCACCAAGTGCCAAATTGAAATCAAATGCATTTTCAAGTTTAAGCATTAGCTTCAATGCAAAGGAATCAGTGATATGACTTGCAAAAAAGAGATGAACATTAAACCAACCACCAAGGTGAAAAAGAACAGGGAAGATCAGATACACAAGTGCCCTCAGAAGATGACAGACAAAAAAAGGCATCTTGGATGATTTGAAATAGGCAGAAACATACTCCTGCATATGCATCCACATGAAGCTAGCCTTCAAAGAATAAATATCAAGGAACATCAAAAAATTTACTCATCAAAGAATGACAAACCTTAGTCACGGTCATTATCATAAGAACAGGAGGGTGTAATCATCATTTCATACAAAATAATAACAATAATGAAAACAGAAGATAATGGAAAGAAGGTACAATAGGCAAACAAGAGTGACAGCTAGCTGAAAATGCGCACCTTTCTTCAGTATCACAAACTTCTTTGAAAAAGAAAGAAAAAAAATACAAATATGATTCAATGCAAGTTTAAAAACAACAATTAAAGCCTAACTGAAAGGAAACAAATATCTAAAACTATAAAATTGAAGAAGCTTAAAAAAAGATCCAAACCGTAACGTCATCATCTTTAACAGAATACCGTCTAAAAGTCTCCAAGGCTCCTTCTAAGAGCAACTTGGTCACAACCTCATTGAACCGCGCCACAACCTAAAAGCCAAGAGTGAGATATATAGAAGTTATTAACATTAGACCTTATTTTCAATGGGCAACACAACAGTCTTCAAAAATTGACATTTCTAGCACCAAAAAAAGGAAAAAAACACGTATAGTTCTGTCAAGAGCCTCATTTGGAGCTAAAAGCTCCAAACTTTGCAAACTAAGCATATCAATCATATCCAAACAAGCAGCTTTAACTACGATAACATCCTAAACTCACACTAAAATCCCATATATCCAAATTCCAAGTTAAAAACTTAAAAAAATAATAAATCACAAAGAAAAACAGAAATAAAGGGCTCACCACAGCAAAGCGGAGACCTTTGGCATTCATCAGCGAGCCAATCAGGCGCTTGTTGCTGGCGGAGGCCACCAATGACTCCAAGCGCTCACTAGTCCTCCCATTACTCAAATGGGTCGAAGGAACTGGCAAGAAGTTCAAACCCATCAAACTGAAGGAGCAGAAGAGGATGGAACCGAAGAACAAGGAAGGAGGGTTTCCTTACATCGTACTGAAGAAGAGAAGGAGATGAGGGTTCTGGGCGCCGATTTAGGGTTCATCCTGGAGAAATCCGGCGAGTAAACCGGCGAGAGGATGTGGCGATGAAGCTCCAACGCCGCCGCAAACGAGGCCATTTCGTTTCGTTTCGTTCCTCTCTCGCTCGCTGGATCGCTCGCTCGCGCAAGAACCTCTACATTGACTGCGACGACCAAAACCCGACCCGCGAGTGTTAACGGGTTTTAACCCGCATTACCCGAATCCGTTAGATCATGCCCATTTGCTAATTTTACCCCCTCCCTTTTTATATGAATTATTTTTAGGGCCAACCCATGTGGTATACTTGATAAACCCGCTCATGCCCTGGCTTGTCCATATTTTTAAATTTATTTTTAAAAATTATTTTATCTATTTTTTTATAAATATTTCTAATTTATATATTATTGTCAACGTCTATTTAATTTATTGACATTATGTCTCTAAAGTATCAATATATTATTAAGGAGACGGATTTAAACCACAACCTGCACAAAGTTAGGAACAAATATTATTGAATTTACGATAATGTTTATGTTTGTACTTGCTCTAACAAGTGTTTCAAATGAGTTATATGTATTATGTATGTGTGTATGAGAAATATCCATATAAAAAAATTTTAGCAAGATAAAAAAAACATTATTTAATTACTTGAGTGGCGTTATTTAGTGAATGAATGTAATTTATTTATTTATTTTGTTTTATTGATATAGATAGAAAGATGGGACATAAATTTTATTTTGTTAATGTTTATATGAAATGTTTTTTTTCTCACAACAACTAATTAATTATAATATTAATTCTTAAAATTATATTTTATATTTGTTAAAATTGTCTTTTTTTGTAATTGTTCAAAGTATAATTAATTTTTGATTTTTCAATATATATATATATGTATGGAAAAAGATCATCTAGGTAGGTCCCTAGATTTGAAATCTAGGGACGTTTTAAATCTAAGCCGTTGGATCATCATCCAATAGTTGATTGTCTATATAGTCACTGTACACTTTTTTACTGTTTATGATCACTGTACGACACTGTAGAACGCTGTTTCTACTGTTCATAATGATAAGAGCCGTCAGATTACCATCCGATGGCTATTATGGACATCCCTAGATTTGAAATCTAGAGACGTCCCTAGATGATGGGTTCTCTATATGTGTATATATATATATATATATTTAATAATGTCATAAGGGTGATCTAGCTTTTTAGTGGGTCACTATTTATTCCGATTTAAGAAATGACCAAGTCCAGGTTTGGTGGACAGAATAGAATATGAACGGATATGATATAAGGACTAGATAGAAGTAAAAAAGAATATAGGCATGATAAGGCCATATCCTATTATATATTTGATGTGCACTGAATAAAATATTAGATAGCATTTTGTTATTCTATTTTATATTCGAAGTGAACTAGATAATGACAGGATATGATATGAATGGTATATAAATAGACAAAATTTGTTATAACCAGAGTTTACTGTAGATTGCTATAACCCATTTCTATAAATTTTTCACTAATCATCAGTATGACTGATCCTCAGTAGAGCACCGGGTCTCAGAGCGGCCTGTCCTCGTGGAAGCTCTGGTTTGGTAGAGGTCCGATTCATTGTAGCGATCCGAGTTCTCTTAAAAACCTTTCTTCTTCTTCTTTCCTTGCTTTGGCCGAACCCTTCCCATTTCTTTTGGGCGAGGTTTTTCCGCGAACCAAGCATCCTTTCTCTTCCTCCCTCACCCTTGAACTTGGTAAGCTTGGATTTATGGTTTTATACCGTATTTATTCTTGTATTTTTTTTGTTTTAGTTTTCTTTTTAAAACCTAGAATTTCTCCATGGATTTGCTTGTTTATAGGCTTAAATTGAAGCCATTGACTTGTTGATCTTGTGTGAGAATGCTTGTGATGAAATTTCTTGTATTGGTGTTGTAATTTGGAGAAAATCTTAGTTTAAGTGGCGGTTTCACTGTAGCAATTCCGAGGTTACTGTAGCACCGGCAATATTTGGTTGTTTCTTTGATTTCTTTGGATTAGATTGAAGCTAAAACCCCTAGGAATTCATTGGTAATCTTTAAACCTAGTTTTGAGCTAATCCTATGATCGAATTAGGGTTGTTTGTTAGAAAACTTAGGGTTTTTCTTGTTTGTTTTGTTTTTTTGCTAAATTTTGTTGTGTTTTGTTATGCTTTGGCAAGGAGAAGAAGTCTTGGCTCGAGGCAAAGACTTAGCCGAGGAGTAGCTTGCGAGGAAGACAAATTGCCGATCCGGTGAGTGAAAGTATTTTGCATAGCTTTATTAGAAGAATGCCAATAGCTATATATATATATATATATGCATATCATGTTTTAAGTAAGTTTTATTGATTTATACTTGTTTGGCAATTTGGTGAATGATAATTATTGTTGAGACAAATCATGGATGTCTCGTTCGGCATATGATTTGTTATCGTGGGAATTGTGATTGACTTATGTATCCATGAGTTTGTGAAATTCTTATTTTGTAGGAAACTTGAGATTGTTGTGGAAATATTTGATTTGGTGAAATCCTAGGTTTGAAACAAATTTTTGAATTGTTGAGAGGAAAGGATTTCCATGTTAATTCTTGTGTTGGGACTTGCAAATTATTTTTGTATTAAAAAAATTTGGGCTTTGCTTATGTGTTTATCTTGTTCTCGTGCAAAATGGCGAGGTATTCTTGATTTATGATTTTGGATGAATATTGTACTCCGAGTGGAGTTATGTTTATTGTTGTGAGTTGTTTTGGTGATATACTACTACAGTAGGCGGTCTCCACGGCCAGCCTGTTGAGGTGGCGTGTTGACCGGTTGATTACTACGAGGGCCAGTTCAGGTGGGAGTGTAGAGCCCTGACTGGATATTCATCAAGTAGCCCTTGACGTTGACCCATCAAGTAGCCCTTGTTCTCGTTATGTTTATTGTGGTGAGTTGTTTGATTTATAATTTTGGATGGATATTGTACTCCGAGTGGAGTTATGTTTATTGTGGTGAGTTGTTTTGGTGATATACTACTGCAGTAGGAGGTCTCCATGATTTATGAATATCCAGTCATGACTCTACACTCCCACCTGAACTGACCCTCGTAGTAATCAACCGGTCAACACGCCACCTCAACAGGCTGGCCGTGGAGACCGCCTACTGCAGTAGTATATCACCAAAACAACTCACAACAATAAACATAACTCCACTCGGAGTACAATATTCATCCAAAATCATAAATCAAGAATACCTCGGCCATTTGCACGAGAACAAGATAAACACATAAGCAAAGCCCAAACTTTTAATACAAAATAATTTGCAAGTCCCAACACAAGAATTAACATGGAAATCCTTTCCTCTCAACAATTCAAAAATTTGTTTCAAACCTAGGATTTCACCAAATCAAATATTTCCACAACAATCTCAAGTTTCCTACAAAATAAGAATTTCACAAACTCATGGATACATAAGTCAATCACAATTCCCACGATAACAAATCATATGCCGAACGAGACATCCATGATTTGTCTCAACAATAATTATCATTCACCAAATTGCCAAACAAGTATAAATCAATAAAACTTACTTAAAACATGATATGCATATATATATATATATAGCTATTGGCATTCTTCTAATAAAGCTATGCAAAATACTTTCACTCACCGGATCGGCAATTTGTCTTCCTCGCAAGCTACTCCTCGGCTAAGTCTTTGCCTCGAGCCAAGACTTCTTCTCCTTGCCAAAGCATAACAAAACACAACAAAATTTAGCAAAAAAAAAAACAAAAAAAACAAGAAAAACCCTAAGTTTTCTAACAAACAACCCTAATTCGATCATAGGATTAGCTCAAAACTAGGTTTAAAGATTACCAATGAATTCCTAGGGGTTTTTAGCTTCAATCTAATCCAAAGAAATCAAAGAAACAACCAAAATATTGCCGTGCTACAAGAACCTCGGAATTGCTACAGTTGAAACCGCCACTTAAACTAAGATTTTTCTCCAAATTACAACACCAATACAAGAAATTTCATCACAAGCATTCTCACACAAGATCAACAAGTCAATGGCTTCAATTTAAGCCTATAAACAAGCAAATTCATGGAGAAATTCTAGGTTTTAAAAAGAAAACTAAAACAAAGAAAATACAAGAATAAATATGGTATAAAACCATAAATCCAAGCTTACCAAGTTCAAGGGTGAGGGAGGAAGAGAAAGGATGCTTGGTTCGCCGGAAAACCTCGCCCAAAAAAAAAAAGAAAGAAATGGGAAGGGTTCGGCCAAAGCAAGGAAAGAAGAAGAAGAAGGAAAGAAGAAGAAGAAAGGTTTTAAGAGAACTCGGGCTGCTACAGTAACGGGCCGCTACCAAACCAGGCTTCCACAGGAATATGTCGCTACAGAACCGGTCTGCTACAGGATCAGCCTGCTACAGTATTGGACTGAAAATCTATAGAAATAGGTTATATCAATCTACAGTAAACCCTGGTTATAACAAAATTACCTTTTATAATATAATCATATATTTTTTTTAAATATATTTTTTTTATGTTTTAAAAAAGGATTTATTTATCGGTATATATTTTAGTTTTTATTAAATTTTTTAAAAAATAAATAACCTATAAATAATGTCCACAGATATATAGATTTCAATATCAAGATACCTATTTCCTTAGAGAAAATTATATACAAAGTCATCAATATGGCATAAAGCTCGAGTAACAAATTCATTAGTGGGAAATAAATGGATCACATCAAAATCGATTTGAAAAACATCCGACTAGAGAAACTAAAAATAAGGCATGATTAAAAAAAAGGCATATAGATGAAAAAAACTAGCTCAAGCACAATATCAACGGAGAAACCCTTTAACCACTTCGAATGCAAAAAACTCTACTTAAAATAGTAAAATTAGTGTCATATCTAGTTGTTGACAAGATTCTTGTCCCAAGCATCGTGTTTAAAAGATAAAAAAAAACCCTAAATGAGAGAGAGAAACCAAGTAATATGGCAAAAAGGTAAATTTAATTTTTATCATATCTTACCGGTTTGTATTCTAACTCCCCCCATAGGATTAGTTATCATGAGGCCGGTAAGATGAAGCGGGCCAACATGATGAGACTATAATATCCTATTGGCACACCAAACAAAAGATAATAATAGGATATGATAGACTATCATATTCTATTGTCCTTATCATATCCACCAAACGGGCTCTAAATCTCATTCAATTCTTTATCCGTAAACCAAACACTTGGAACTCCATTAACACTCCATTTGAACTCTATCCATAAAATAAGAGAATGTGTATAACCTACAAATTCTAGGTTATTTTCACGAGCACCCTTGAATCAATATCTAATACTCATTGTATGGTAAATATTCACCTATCTATTATCACTCTTTCTTCTTTGATGTTTATCTACTGTCCAAAATAAATAAACACATTGCTTAACAAATATTCCCAATCAATGCATAAAGCATGTCTTACAATAAATAAATAAATAATACAACACTCAGGAGTTCATCCTAGTATTAGTGGGAGCCTACAAGAAATATATCACTAATCCAAACATATCCATGATATATATATATATATATATACTGGAAAAACCACAACTTTGCTAAAAAAAATAAAAGAAAAATACATATACATTAGAGCAGAGAGGAGACAAAACAACTAATAAAACCAAAGAGTAACCACAAACAGTAATCCAATCTTCCTACATAAAACAAGAAAAAAAAATAGAATCACAAGAAGGAAAGATGGAGTTTTCCAACAATGACTACTATATATGGACATTCATCCTAGGTCCTTCTGGGGGCACAATTGTTGAACATGACCATTTATCAGGGGAAGAGTCCTTGGGTGAAACTTGAGAATTCTCCTCGATGATAAGAGTTGTGCTTAAGATTGCGTTTAAAATGGTTGATAACGCCTCTCCTAACTTGGTTTTTTTTCGATTCGCAGATAGCCAACCAATGAACAAGTGATCAAATTTAATAATAATTGATATTGGAAGGAAGGAGTATTGGTTGTAATTGTTAGTGCAAAAGCACTTTAATTGACATGATTTTACACCAAGTCAAGGTGATGTGGCAACCATTGTGATGTGGCATAGATGATGACATGGGAAGCATGGGACGTGGCAAGGAATCTTGGCTTAGAGGCAAATATCTTGGGAGATCTTAGTGGAGTTATTTTTTGTGTGTGTTACAACTTGAAGACAAGATCTTATCAAGACCATATTTAGGAGATTTGATTGAAGGCTAAAATATAGATGGAGGCTAATTGAAGAAATACTTATCAATAGTATGATTGGAGAATTACTTATTGAAGATATACCCATTATTGGTATGATTGGCATGATTGAATGAAAATCTATTCTTGGGAAGATTTGAAGACCAAACTTGGGTGAATTGAAGATCAAGTTTGGAAAGTCTTTGAAAACCAAACTTGGATGAATGACGATCAAGTTTGGAAAGTTTTGTGAAGACACACAAAGTTGTACACCCTTTGCGAGGGGACTGCGTGATGAGGAGTTGAGGTAGACTAGTTGCTGGTAGTCGGGATCAGGAGATTTGACTACATCGACTCAGGCTAAGCATGACTCGGAGGTTGATGGGCTTTGAGATCGCTTTGCAATGGAACCAGAACTTAGTCAAGTTAGCAGTCAGGGCCATGTTGCAAATTCGGTTACAACAGAAGTTACAACAGCTAATTTTGGAAGGTTCGAAAGTTAGTAGCCGTAGAGATTTTAAAAGAGGTATGAGCTATATTTGGGATGTTGAGGCATCTATATAAACGACCTTGCTTTGAGATTATGATGATGACCGAAGCTATAGCTTGAGTGGGCATTAGAGAATCCAGTGAGGGTTCTTATTTACATTTGAAAAGTTGAGCGAAAAGATTTGTACTTATGTATTTTCACCTATTTTAGTGGATTGTTTATCTCCGGGCTTGACCCCCAGACGTAAGCGAGTTGACGCCGAACTGGGTTACCAATTTTGAGTGCCTCCTTTTTTGTTTTGGTTTGTGTGAAATTTTTTATGAGTGTTTGAGTATTCTCTAAACCCACAAACCACAACGGAGGAACAAACAGTAATATTATAGAATATTCATATATAATTTATGTGTATTTTTAAGAGATTTGTTTGAATATTAAAGGCACAATTGTTTTATAAATATTCTCCTTAATTATGTTTTCTTACTATAACTATAACTATCATATCATTAATATAGTTTCTTAATATAAGTTGAACATTTGCCTATTAATAGGCAAATACTCTTTGTATTACAAATGCAGCAGTTAATGAAATAATTTTTCACTATGTTCTCTTGAAAATGCTATTATCTTTTTACTAATCAAATATTCCCGTGAATGGCCCTAATAAAGAGTTCCCATGTCTCATGTTTTTTGAACTTTAGTTTGAAACTTTGAATACCCAAGAAGTCTAGACCTCTGACATGGAAACTGAAAATTATGGTATGCTGTGAATGTAGTTTCAAATGTGATCTACAAAGAGGCAACACAAGAATAGATGACTAGTTCTTTCCACCACCCATTGACAATACACTGATATGCCTATTGACAAACTGCTGGAACCTTCAGAAAAAATCAAGAATCAACAAAGTTTAAAGGCAATACAACATCCAACTCAAAACATCTAATACAAAGTTAAGGTTAATTATCAAAAAAAGATGAAAGTTTAAAAGCACTAACCTCTGCATGTGATAGGCTTTAAGAATATAATCACCATTTTTCCAAAAGTCAGCAAAAAAAATGTTCCTCATTTTTAGATTTTCTTTAACTCAATTATTCCATAACGTTACTAAAATACACAAAACTCCTAAAATAGACTATTAATAACATTACAAAACCACTTTCCAAAAAAACCCTTTAACTAGAAGCTACATCAAGTGTGTATAATTTTTTGAACTTAGAGGGGTACAAATGCAACAAAAAAAATCCATTTTCTTATAAAAAAAAATAAAATATAAGAAACCCGAGGTTCTAAGTCAAAAAAACACACTACCATCTTCCTCGGAAATGAAGCCCATTTGATTTGATTCTCGAGGCGCTATTTCCATTTCAAATCTCTTAACTCCTTCTCAACGGCTACTCAAAGCCCTAGCCATGAGCAAAGCTCTGAAGCTCGGGCGCAAGAGCTCCGACGAAACCCTAATCACCAACCCATCCACCAAGAAGAAGAACAACCCAAACGCCAGGAATCCATTGAAGGACCTCAATGTCGTCTCATCCTCCGCCGTTGCCCCTAAATCCCGTTGCTTCAGCTTCATCCACCGCCCCAAATCCCCTGCTTCCACCCCTCCTAATCCTAAGAGTCATTCGTCGAAAGCCCCTGTGAGTTCCTCAAAATTGCAGGGAAAATCAGAGAGAAATGCGTTGAAATCGAACCGTAATGGTCCCCGTCGAGCCAATTCGAAGAATTCTAATGTTGGTTTGAAGAAAGATGTCATCTTGGAGAGTGCCCCTGCTGCTGCTACTACTCCTCCTCTGGAGAAAACTCTTCTCGGGACTCCGACGAGCAATGTTACACCACCAGTGTTGGTTTCCATCTCGCCGGAGATCATCGGAGCGTCAGTGGTTACTCCGGCACCTGTTTGTTTCGGTGCTGGTCATGTGATGACGGGAGTGACTGATCGGAGGAAATGTAGGCCTAGAGGCATACTCACCATTGGCGAAGATAGGGTTAGCGATGGGTCTCGTGTTTCTTCAGCTGCACCACCGCTAGCTGAGGCTTCAATGCACTGGTTGTCATCTCCGTCCAAGAATGAAGGGAGTTCCTGTTCTACTGTCCAGTTGGCACGTTGCAATGGTGAAGCTTCAGTGAATTGGTTGATTTCCCCCATGGATGATGGAAAAATAAGTGCTTGTAATAATGGCTCATTAATCTCAAAAGCTCCAGTTTTGAACATGGGCATTGGTTATGATCAAGAGAATTGGAGTTTTTCTCCTATTGGTTGTAATAATGCAGCATCACCTGAGATTGGAGGATCTATGAGTATTAAATCTTCGATTTCTGAGAGGACACCATTATCTGGTTATGATGTTTGGAGAACTTCCACAAGTGAGAGTAATATTAGTCCTTTCTCAATGATTTTAAGGAGGGCAGAAGAAATGTCAACATGCAAAGTTTTCAGGCCTTATCAAGAGAGAGTTGGTAACCGCTATGGTTCGGCAATGCATAATTCACCCTTCTCTGATGGTTCTTTAGGGAGTGGCAATGTCATTTTGACACCATCTTCATGTTCAAGCTCTGGAAAGCAAGCGGCAAAGTGCCCCTTTGAGACTAATTCATTTGCCGAAGTTCTTGGAAACATCAGGCTGCCCCCTCAGCAGGTAGCAGTGAACAACGATGTAAACAGTCAATTGCCATTGCCTGAAATTAGCTTTCAGTTTCGCTGCCCAGCCACTCCATCAAACTCTGTTGACTTGAGTCAATTTCTAAAGCCTTCATGCAGTAAGGGACTCCCAACAGAAGAGTCTTGTTTGGTTAAGAAGGAGTTGTCCTGCGCTGATTTGAGGATATCTTGGAGAGAAGGACTCATCAGTAGAATCTTTGAAGCAGATGACATGGATTGTTTTCATTGGCTTTCAGACGATGAAGAAGATAATGCCTCTTGTAATGGAGTAGACATGGTTGAACATAAGCTTCATCCTAAGTCTGGCTCAGATGGTAAAGCCCCTTCACTGGGAGACAAAAATGACCTGCAAAGAACAGATGCTTTTGGATCTATAGAACTCCCTTATGACAAATTAAGCCTACAAAAAGGTGAAGCTGACGTTACTACTAGAATACTTTCCTGTGCAGAGTCCATTAGCACAGATGGAGGTGGACTGATATCTTCGGGTGATTCTGATTGGACCCTCTTTTATAAAAACCATTTATTTGAAGTATGAGTTGTTTGTTATCTGTAGGCTTTGTATACTCTGTAGATGTGGCCACTTAGTTTGATTGAGCTTTTAGATAGTTCGATCAATTCAATTGGTAGCATTAGACAGATTTGTAACTTTCTAACAGATGTATGTTAGCTTCTCCCTGTATCGATGGTTCCGATGTCATTTCATTATTAGTCCCACATAAGTTTAATTGGTAAATCTGCGCATGAGTATATGTCTGGGTCTCTCATTCTATTGGCTTAAGCAGCTTTAGATGGTCTGTTTCTTTATTCATTCAATATTGCTGACTTGTTTGATATACTAATCTTTCAACTGTTGATTCTATTCTCATACTTTAACAACATTTGCATGAATCATTTTCACATTGGATCTGTTTTTCACACTAAATGGGAATATTTGAAAGTAACTTAACTTTGTGAAAAATAATGACTGATGAAGTTCAGTTTCTACATATATAATGACTAATGAGTCTGCCATTTAAAATCTAAACTAGTTCTTCCTAGGCTTCCAAACAATTGCGCTAAAAAAATTGCCATTACAGAAACAAAGGTAGCCTTGAAAGTTATAATATATGCTTGCTAATTGTTGTCCATTGCACACAGGAACAGAAATTAGAAGTGATGTATATGCCAACCTGGTGAAGATGGCGAGTAAGCTCTAGTCTATTTTTTTATGTATTATAACAGAAATGAACCAATATTTGGTTTCCTTATTCTTTAAGCAATAGAGCTTGTCTGGAAAATTATATAACATATGCTTTCTAATTGTTGTCCATCACACAAACACAGAAGTTTGTGGTAATGTATAACCAATCTATGATGATGGTGAGTGGTCTCAAGTCTATTTTGTTATGTATAATAACAGAAACGACTGAATATTTGTTTCCTTGCTGTTTGTAATCAAAGATGCTAATTGGGAAGATTTTCTACTGTATGCTGACACAGAAGTTCCTAGTAATTTCCGTGTGAACCTAGTGATGCTGGTGAGTACTCGCAAGTTGATTTTGTGATGTATGATAACAGAAATGAACCGACATTGTTTTCATAGCTATCTTTAATCAAGTATGCTAGCCTAGGAAATTTTATAATGTTCACTTTCTAATTGTTCATCACACTAACAAAGAAAGTACAACTGATACCTCTGTCCATTATAAGTGCCCATCTTAACCATTTCATGAAGAGTGAAAAAAGTAGTTGGTTTTATTAAAATTTTATAAACATTTAGCTTACTTTTTAAAAAAATTTAGCTTACTTTTTCCATTTTGCCTATTTCTCTCCATCCACTAAGATTGTGCTTTAATGTGATATTGGTGGAGAATAATCTATTTAAATAGATTAGTGAGGTTAAATTTGGAAATTAACACTCATATTAGTTATGTGGACAGATAATTTCGAACATGGAAAGTTTCTGAAAGTGGACACTTATAATGGAATGGAGGGAGTATATAGCAATCCAGTGATGATAGTAAATTCTTTAAAAGTCTATTTAAAAGTCTAATTTGTAATGTAGTTTGGTGTAAACATCTAGAATTGCTTGTGCAAAATGCAGATTCATATTTAGATTGCTTCTGAAATTCTCAAGAGAGAATGTCATCATAATTATGGCTGTATAAATCACATCATGCCGCTATTTTCTGTTGATTTTGGTATCATCTTTCTCATGTCTTTTATTAAATTATTATTGTTTGCATTTAAGATGATGATCGATGACTAGTATCAGCTAACCAACTCCGAGACACTTTACCATTACTAAACTGCCGCTGGTTTGGTTTCAAATAAAGACGCTGTTCTCTTGCCCGTCAAGAGAGTTTGGATATATTAGTGATTCTGTACTTGGAGGTGTTAACATCAGAGATTAATGCTTTGACATATATGCGAATCCAATGGAGCTGGTAAATTCTTTGAAGACTATTTTGTTATGTAGTTTGGTGTAAACATCTAGAATTGCTTGTGAAATTGCAGATTCATCTCTGGATTGCTTCTGAAATTGGCCATATAAATCCTATCATGCTGTGATTTTTTGCTGACTTTGGTATCATCTTTCTCATGTCTGTCATTAAATTATTTTTGTTTGCATGTAAGATGTTGACAAATGTCAAATAAACAACTTGGAGATGCTTTTCCATTACTAAACTGCAGATAGTTTGGTTTCACATAAACACATTGTTATCCTGTCAGTCAAGCAAGTTGGGAGATATTAGTTATTCTGTACCCAGAGGTGTTAATATTAGATATTAATGCTTGCTCACACCTACAAAAATCAGTAATTGTTAATATGCCTTTATAAACACTTGAAAAGACATATTTATCCTTCAATTTTATCTTCTTTTTTCACTTTCCCTAGATCAATGATGTGAACAGAGTAAGGAGTAGTTTGTTCTTTTTTATAAATCTTTTTCATTGACTTCAAGATTTGTGGGGTATATATGCAAATGTATTGAATATTATGTGCCCATAACTCCATCATTGGGGTCTACCTTTTTAATTATCTTTTGACAAAAAAGGTTCTCTCTTGTTGTATGAGTTTGATGGCCTGACTGACACCTTATTTTAAATCTCTGCTAAAATTGTTTCTCTTCTGGTCAATAATAGTTAATCCCTGAGATCTCTGTTTATTTACCATTGTTGTATTTCATATTTACTTCTTCATTTATCGCTGAAAGTCAGGAATCTGAAATCTCTAATGCAGTATTTAACATCCACTTGAGCATAAACCTTTTTTAGCTGGGAAAAAAACTTTATACTGTCATAAGTTAGTTCAATCATTGGCTCATGTTCTGTAATATTTTGATAAATGAGACATTTAATTGTTTAATGTATTAGAGTAATTAATAGTCTCGTCTCACATCGGTTAATTTAGAAAATAAGGATCTGAATATGTTTCTCATCCTGTCACCGTAAGTTTTTGGGTTCGAATCAGGTCTAATTAATATATTTGGTTTGCAACTAACACAAAATATATGTCATTGAGAAAATACATATTTTGAAAAGATATTATCAAGAACTAGAGCATAATCCTATTGGTTTGGTGAATTCTAACTTGATTTCAAAGTTTGACATTAGTGCATCAATGAATGAAAAAAAAAAAAAGGCAACATTACTTCTCTTTGTGCTTCTTGTACTAATCACATGCATTACCTACTTAACATCTCCTTTTATTGTTCAATCATCATCAGCAGCTTTTCTGCTACTTTTTCTTTGAGCAATGAAAGACATTTTACTGATAAGATAAATTCTGTTAATGATTTTATCGGTAGATGAGATATTTGATAAGACATTGATAAATTTTCTTTTATCCAACTCTGCTTTGTAAACTACTGCAGTATTGATTCCTGATGAATTATTCTCTGGCTATTTCTGAATCCAAATTGTCACAGAAATTTTCTTTTTTTGCTCTCACATGAATCTAGATTCAACTTTTTTCAATTCTTTTTCTGAATGAATTGTTTGTCTTCTTCTTCTTCTTCTTAGGTTTTTAAAGACTTGACTCTGGCTCCAAACTCCCACTTTGAATGGCTATTGAGAATCAACTCTTGTGCCTATTTGAGGTCAGTCTGAAGCTGAGAATTTTTGACTATTTTTTGCATTAATTAAGTTAAATTATTCTTTTGATTATTTCTTACACTTGAATTAAGTTCAATTTTTATTAAAAAAAAATTAAGTTCAATTGATTGATTGGATTGGAATTAGTCTTTTTCTTTGTTTGCAACTGAAGAACTTTTCCTGAAGTTTTCTGGTTCATTGAGAATTGCTTTTATATTGATTGCCAATGAATCTGATGGGAATTTATATATACTTAATTGCTTTAATTTTAAACCAGAATTTTTTTTTAAAAAAAAAGATCAACGTGTAGACCAAAACCTTATTCAAACATTTTAGTGTTTTAATATTAAATATATTTTTTCCCTTCTAAAATAAGAATAATTTATAATGAAATAAAGTAATTTTCATCACCGTAGTAATAAAATATAAGAAAATTTTACCACACATGATTTTTATTAAAATAGTTTGATTTTTATTATAAAAAAACAATCAAAATACGTGTATTTGCCTTTTGCTTTGTCGTTTGTGAACTTTGTCAAAATATATATATATATATATATTCCAAGCTATTTTTTTGACTGATTATATACTATTTTAATTACAAAACTACCCTACTTTTATAATAATGCAATGGATCGTTTTTTTTTTTATTTTAAAAAAAAGACTTTGTTTTAAAATATTTTAAATTGACTTTGTAAAACTATAAATCCTCCCAGACTTTTTTTATATATAAAAAAACAAAAATAAAAATGACTTCAATTTAAAAAGCAAATGATCCCATTCCCCCAATAAATAAAAAGCCATGCCTCTATCAATGCAAAGTAGTACGTTGGAAAATTACATGCCCATGCTCACTAAAACTTGAGTCAAATAAGACTGCCCCTTCAATTGGGCTGGTCTTTAGACTCTTTACTCTGTTTTTTATTTATTTATTTTAAAGGTTGGTGAACAGGGCACCTTTTTTTTTAAAAATAAATAAATCAGATAAAAATAATTAAAAAAGAAATTCAATTTTTTTTTATTGAAATAGGGTCAATTTTCATTAGGATGTCTTTTTATTATAAATTATTTATTTTATTTATGGAGTTTTCCATTTGTACCCCAGATAATTGTATAAGGTCAGTAGATTACAAGCAAATAATGTGTTGGTATTATATTAAATATTTATTAATTAAAATTAATTTAAATAGACATATTCAAATTAAATTATAGGTGATTGTATTTATTTTGAATTTTTATTTCAAATTATTTTTATTTAGTTGGGAGTCAAGAAGAATTGACAAGTGGAGTCTACTAGAATAAATTATCAGTAACAACTTTAAATAAATTTTTTTTATAATATTTAATTATTTATTTATAATAAATATTTAAATTAAAAGCTAATATTTATTCAAATCAAATTTAAATCAATTAAAGATTCAAACCAAATTCCAAAATTCAAAACTTCTCTAAAAAAGCAATGACTTTGTCCATTTTAATGGTTATGAGAGCATATAAACATCTGATTCATATATTTGCAGAGGGTATACATGTCATTTTGCACAATGAATAAAGGAAAATTAAAAAAAAATAATAAAAGTTATAATAAAAAAAATTAAATTTCTTTTTTCATCTTCAAAATAAATAAATAAATAAATAAATAAAAATTTATATTAATTTATTTCGAATCGATGTTAAATAGATATCAGAGTCTGATCCCGCTTCGAAGTCTCGCTCTCTTTTTCTCTCTCGAAGAACAACGAGAAGAGGGAGGGGCGAGTGCTGCCATTGCCGACGATCTTGATCTTGATTTCCTTCTCTGAAGGTATTCGCTTGTTCTTTCAATGTTGGATCTCCTTCTTGTTTCGATCTTGATCTCTTTTTTTTTCCTTTTTCTTTTCGTTATTTGGAGTATGATGATCTCTTTTACATGCATAAGAAATTTAGTCTCTTGAGTGGGTGTTGAATTCTTAGATTTACGGTTTATTTGCTTGTTTCTTGATGATTTAGTACTGATTAATTCTTGAAGTTTTCTGCTTTTTGTTTTTGCTTTTGTTTTGATTGGATGGAGAACTAGTTCTTGTGTGAATTTTTTCTATGATGGTTATTGATCATGATGTTGATCTGTTTATTTTTGGAAAGAAAAGTTATGGTTTTTCCATTAAAGTTTGATTATTTTTTTCAGAATCTTTATGTTTGAAAGAGGAGGGATTTAAGGAGAGTAATCATGGATATAGGAGTTTCTATCTTCAAGATTTATACTGAGCTTGATGATGCATCTGGTCCTATGCTTTTGGGATGTCTCATCACTGGGTTGTTTGGACTAGTAGCACTCATTTATGGATTCCTTAGGTTGCAAAGACAAACATCACTGAACTGGGTCAAAGCTGCTGCAAGAGCTAAGAAGAAAATATGGAAGAAATTTAAGCTCCCTGTTTCACCCCATTGTTGGTCTAAAGATGATTGCTCTGGTGACCGGCCCTCCGCTTGTTGTGTGTGTTTAACTTCATTGACATCTCCACAAACCCAAGGTGCAAATGGCGCAGATAATGTCTCTCTTCTTCAATGCTCTATCTGTGGTGTGGCAGCACATTTCAATTGTTCTCAGTATGCGGCGAAGGATTGCAAGTGCGTGGCACAAGCTGGTTCTTCACAATTGCTGCATCACTGGTCTGAAAAATGGGCTGAGTCAGATGAGAACTCTGATTTGTCCTCCTTTTGCCATTATTGTGATGAGCCATGTGGCATTCCTTTTCTTGTTGTTTCCCCTGTATGGCGTTGCTTATGGTGTCAGTGTCTCATACATGTGAGTTGTCATGCCAAATTATTGAAAGAGACTGGCAATGTATGTGATTTGGGTCCTCTAAGAAGACTGATTCTGCCACCTCTATCAGTGAGTGAAATAAATGGTGATGGTGCAACTGGGGGAATGTTGAACTCCATCAAGGAAGAGATAATTGCTTCATCATTCAGAGGCCAGCTCAAGAGGAGGCGCAATCGAAGTAAAAACAGAAACAATCAGACTGTTTACAGAACAACTAAAGATAAAGTTCACAATTCCACTGCAGCTGCACACTTGACACTTGAATCTGTGCTAAAGTTTTTTCTTGGACTGGAGAGGCCAAACAACAGAGAAACTAATTCAAAGCAGAGGAGTAATTTAGAAAGCATTAAATGCAACTCACTTGGTTTAAGCCAGAAAAATGGTGAAATTGTTAATATGGGACAGAAGCGGAAGTATAAACTTGTGGATTTGCCACTAGATGCCAGGCCCCTACTTGTTTTTATTAATGCTAAGAGTGGAGCTCAATATGGACCATCTCTTAGGAGGAAGTTGAACACCTTGTTGAATCCTGTACAGGTGAGCCTTTCAATTGTGGACAATAACATTTGTCTGTTTCAACTTTTAATTGCATAAATAAATATCTACTGAATGATGTATGGCTAATTTATGTGTCACACCATGATATTTCATGTTTGACAAATGTAGTACATATGCACTTGATAAGATAATTATTATTTATTTTGTTTTTAAGTGGAAGCCTTTTCACCGAATTAGGTGTCTCATTCATGTCTTTATCCATGCATTATATTTTGCTTTTTACATTGTAGATCTGTATGGTTCAAATAAATGCTTTAGGTAATAGAAAGCTTAGAGACATGGTAGTTATCTGATGTGTGTTTCTTCTATAGAGATCAAAGTCCAACCGGACTTTCAGGTAGAATCAGAAGGGAGGCCTGTGTGCATTGGGAAAGTTGCTTGTTGCCAATTGATGTCATAGATTTTAAGTGAGCAAATAAGTAGACCCTATCTTTACCTATCTCATCGAGAGCTAAGTTATCGGTGGGTGACACACTTTGTTTCCTTCCGATCATCATCAGTCATTTGTTAGGATTACTCCTTTAAATCTGTTGATTCTTCCTAATTACAACCATTCCTTTTTTGAACTTGATTTGGCATTAAGTTCCTGGTTACTTGGCACTATTATGTTTAATCTCAGATCAGTATTTGGACTTACATGAGTAAATGTGCTGTATTCAAAATTTTCTTTTCCTATTGTTAGAAATTTGTTAATCACAGTGTGGTTATTGTTATTATTTCAAATGTCAGAAGTTGCATTTATCTTAAGCTTTTCTTTTTCAGGTTTTTGAACTTAGTTCTTCCCAAGGGCCAGAGGTTGGGTTGCGGTTATTTCGTAATGTGCAATATTTTAGAGTTCTTGTCTGTGGTGGAGATGGTACAGTGGCCTGGGTTCTTGATGCTATTGAAAGGGAAAATTTTGAGTCCCCACCACCAGTTGCTATACTCCCACTTGGAACTGGTAATGATTTATCTCGGGTTTTGCAATGGGGAGGAGGTTTGTCCTCAGTTGAAGGACAAGGTGGTTTAGCTGCACTTCTTCATGAAATCGACCATGCAGCAGTAACTATGCTTGATCGTTGGAATGTCTGTATCACAGAGGAAATTGAAGATCCAACTCAACAGATAAAACAAGTGAAGTTCATGACAAATTATTTAGGTATGCTATTATACAAGTTTAGTGTATTTTGCAGTTGTTATCAGGTTCTGAACATAATCTTAAATTCTTATCCTATGCATGTCTGCATTTTGTTTGTCATCAGGTGTTGGATGTGATGCTAAGGTTGCATATGACTTTCACATGTCTCGTGAGGAAAGACCTGATAAGTTCTCTAGCCAGGTAATACTGGCCCCATCAATTCTAGATGATACCGAATTGGACAAAAATGTTATTTTTCAGAACTCTTTTCAATAATTAAAAGCCCAATTTTCCTGTGACATTGTCCTGGTAGTTTTTTGAACAATGTTATGTAAGTGGCATGGAATTATACTAATTAGTTGGTTATGTATATATATAATATTCTTTTATGAGGAGTATAAATTATAATTTTAACTTGATTGTGTGTACTGAATGCTACATATAAGAGTGTATTGAGCAAACATGCAAGATTGTAGCATTTTGGCTTGTTTGAAAATAATAAAATAATGAAAAGGTAAAATAGCATAATTTGTTAGAAATCTGACGAATCGGGATAGGATTTGGTCAGATGAAGATCTTAGGCAATATTGGACAGGAAAAGGCTACTTTTATGCCTTTGATGATACTCTCCCTTTAATTAAACTTAGGACCGTGAGGTTTATAATTGTTTTCCCAGTAGTATATAGTCTAAGTTTTTATGTGCTGTACTTGTTTATATCACCAAACCTTCAGAAAATTTGTATTGGCATTTTCCCAATTTTCACTGCTAATCTCTTTAATTGCAGTTTGTGAATAAATTGCGGTATGCCAAAGAAGGTGCAAGAGATATCGTGGACAGAACTTGTGCTGGTTTACCATGGGAAGTGAGCCTTCAAGTTGATGGCAATGACATTAAAATCCCAGAGGTGAAAATTCTTCTCTTTTTCCTTCTCTCTCTAACATATAATTTATATTAAAATCACCATGGACTTTTCGTTAATCAGGACGCAGAAGGTGTCCTCGTGCTGAACATTGGCAGTTACATGGGAGGTGTCAATCTCTGGCAAAACGAGTATGAGCACAATGATGATTTTGAGCTACAGTCAATGCATGATAAAGTGCTTGAAGTTGTTTGCATATTCGGAACATGGCACCTTGGTAAACTTCAGGTTTGTTTCTTTTTCTTTTTCTTATAAACGTCATGTTTCATTTAATTTGACTTAACGTTCTGGTATAATTTGCAAAATTTAGGATTATGTTGGTTTAGTTTAGCACCATGAAAGGAATTGAAATGTAATGCAGAAACCATTTTCGCTTTGTTTTTAATTATTTTAATGTGCTCTACATCTATTACAATGATATTAAGCTGCATAATAGAATTTAGAAGCGTTTGCTTCAGATAAACTGACATAAAAACGGTGGTAAAAGCAAACTAAATTCTCATTATCGCATTTGCCATTCTTGACAGGTAGGACTTTCACAAGCTCGAAGGTTAGCCCAAGGGAGAACAATTAAACTGCAACTTCACAGCCCATTTCCTGTTCAAGTTGATGGAGAACCATGGATCCAGCAACCTGGTTGCCTGGAAATAACACATCATGGGCAGGTAATCTTTCTTCTTTTGCATCTTAAGTTAACAATTACTACAATAGTCAATTGACAGTCAACCTTAGCACACAATAAAGCACTTGTTTGATGAGCGCTATGCAACTGAAACTTCATGGTGAAAACTGAGTTACTCTCATGTTCTGAAAACTTTTATCTCACAACAAAGAAACTACACTCTTGGATAAACCAAAAGTTTATATAGGACAGGAGACCCAAACTTATATATTCATATCATATCACGCGCGAGACTAGTTTAACTGATGATATTACAATTACAATGTTAGGTGTAAAGTAAAACATAATATTTAGGATCAATGTAACCTCAAAGTTAATTAAGCTGTCAGGATCAAAGACCCAAATTTATATATTCATATTCATACTTACTGATTTAATCGATATGAGATTAATACCTTCTCTAATATACTATTTTGACACAGTAGTAGTTTTTTTTTAGTTGGTCGTATTGCAAACAAACCAATTAACTAAGTTTTGCTACCATATTATATGCAAGTCACACATGTAATGTCTAAGCCTGACTTTTATAAGCAAGTCACACATGTAATGTCTAAGCCTGACTTTTATAAGTACTGATGTGGGACTATTAGTTATTCTAATGCGCACAATCTAATCGGTACATGATTTTATAACTGAATGCAGACATTTATGTTAAGGAGGGCATCTGAGGAGCCTACTGGGCATGCTGCTGCTATAATGACAGAGGTTCTTGTCAATGCTGAATGCAGTGGCCTGATCAATGCTGGTCAGAAGAGAGAGCTCCTCCAACAAATGGCGCTTCGTCTCACCTGATTGCAATGTAACTAAACCAAACATGAGAAGATCAATACACATTCTTCTCCTCTTGAGTCAAGAGATTGCTTGGAGTAACACAAAACACAGTATGTATATGAAAGAAGAGGTTCTTGCTCACTGTTTGTATTTTTGTTGCTGTTGATTGTATATTAGAACTTAAGTTTTTGTTTTTTTCTTTTCTTTTTTATTCAATTTTAAAGAGGTTTTTGTAGATCTGTGGAGATAAAATAAAACAGAAAGAGGAATATCTGGCTTCTGTACATGTGAAGGAACAAAATTATACAGAAAGAAAAAGAAAAAGAAAAAGGAATAGAATCTTGTTGTTGTTATGCCTTGTCAGCCTTCTGTTTTTTTGCTAATTGGATCTTGTGCATTTTGATATTTTTATTTCAGCCTGCTCTGGTTTTGCTGTCTAATGTCCTATTGTGGAAGTTTTAGCTTTTAAAAAAAAAAGTTTTTACAATTTCATCATTATTTTTTAAAGTTTTTAGGAAGAAAATTTTCTGCATTTTCCCTTTGAAGACAATACATCCTATATATATATATATTATGTATAGTGATAAAAATACAACAAGTAATTCTATAAGGAAAGAAAGAATAATTTATAAAAATAAATAAATAAATAATCATTTCTACAAATTCCAAAATATTATAACAAAATCAGGAATAGCTTAAAATCTCTCTAATTAAATCTCCCAAAAATAGAAATCTTCCAACATTTTTTAACTAAAAGATCTATTTAAAATATGAATACTTTTAAAGTTAAATTTACCAAAAAGAAAAAGAAAAAAAGGAAAGAAAAATAAAGAAGAAGAAGACCCAATTTTAATCATTAAAAATAAAATTAAAAAAAAAAATCTCATCAACAAGACAGTGAAATGAAATAAGGAATTCCTCTAAACTTGAGGGTCATTCATACACCTCTAAATCAATCATCAATCAATCTCCAAAACTCGATGTTCCATAATCCCAATCAAAATTATAAACACATTAAATTGCAATCAATCAATTATATATATTCATTTATATTTATATAAGCTCAAATTAACTTCAAGAGCTCATGAAACTGATGAAACATTTTTTTCCATCAAACTGAAACAAATTATAAAACATCTTCAATTCATAAAACATAAAACCTACCACCTTTTACCTTCAACGTCCTACAATTAAGCATCACCTCCCATGCATGCAAACACACGTTCACGGTAACTACGAAAGCCGAAATCCTTCTCCGGCCGCCGTTGCTGCCGCCGTAGCTTATAATCACCTAATTCAATCGAACACAAGTCATCGGCGATCTCCGGCATCGACATACGTCTCCGGTGAATCTTCTCCTCCTTTAAACCTCCTCCAAGTTTCTCTATTGGCTCAGTGAACACCATACTTCCATTTGTATCATCAGTACTGTTTGACACGTTAAACATCTTTGCATGGTCTGTTGAAAGACACTCATATGATCTTTGAGTATTCTTTCTTTTGATGACTTTGATAACAAATGGAATCAATCCTTCCATCTTTGCATGCATATCATATAAAAAAAATTAACAAGCACAAGAACAACAACAAGAAGATCAAGAAGGATTTATTTGTAGGATTTATTTATATATATATAAATATAAATATAGAAAGAGAAAGGAGTAGAAGAAGAAGGAGAAGAAGAGGAAGGAGATGGTTTTTGGATAGAAGTAACAAAGATTAGATCATGGTTTTCTTATAGAAAAGGATGATGAATGTAAGTTGACTTGATTATTTTTATTTAAATTTATAAAGTTTTTCTTTTTTTAAAAAAAATTTGTTTAGTGATGAATATTTTAATATGATTATTTTTGTTGGTTTTAAAAAGAGTGATATTTGATAGTGATGCTTGTTGGAGTGGGTGATCAATCAAATGAAGAAAGACATCCTGAAAAAAACTCTAACCTAACCTTAGTACGTTTCTTTGAATCATTGGAGAGGATTAGAACCTCTTGTTCTTATGATTTTTGTAGGTATTGCTCAATAATAAATAAATAATATTTTTTTTTTTAATCTTGAATTTGTTATTGAACAACAGCTTAGGTATAAAATTTATAGAATAATTTTGGAATAAAGTAATGAGAAATTTGTCTCCATTTCTTTTTTAGCTTCTCATAATTTTGTTAAATTGTTAAAAATTTTAATGTGAATATAAACAAAAATTTTATTTGATTTTAAATTAATAATTTTAATTTTAATTTTTGTTTTTAGATATTGAAAAAATTAACATAAATAAGAGATTATAAGTTCGACGATTATTTTTTAGGTGCCATTATCATCATTCATTTGTGTGTGGGGTAAAACCTTATTTTGATTTGTGATTTTGTTATTTTTTTATTTTTTATTTTTTGTATGTAATGCCGTTTTTCTATTTAATAACGTTATTAAAAAAATATAAATAAAATAAAACTTCGTTTATACAATTTTTTATTAATATCATTTTACCCATATGTTTTTGGTTTTATAAGCTCAATTTACACACATAATAATATAGTTAAATAATTAAGTTGGTTAAATGGCGGCTGAGAAAGATTCAAAGCATGACTTGGTTTTCCATACCTAAAACACCACTCACATAAACAAGTGTATAATTATAATCCAATATAACAAACAAGGTCTTCTCTACAATGATATTCTTGCCTACAATTCCAGCACTTCACCTACTCCCCTTGAAATTTTATCACTACATTCCATGTTTTTATCAAAATTAAAAAAGTGGTTTTATTATTATTTTTATTTTATTTTTTTTGAAAAAAAAATAATATAGGGATCAAAATACAGAGATATATATCGAAGAATAGAGTGATATAAAGAGAGAATTGAATACAGAGAGATCAAAGTAGAGGAGAGGAGAATAAAAACAATGGAAATAAAAAAAAAATTCCACTAGTGGTGAAATGGAAAAAGGATTTCTCCTAACATCAGTGCGCGAGATTCCAAAAACTCGAGGCTTTGTTTTAGAGTCACAATACTACTTTCTAATTTAGCTTTTTTCTATTTTCGATGTGATTCCAATATATATTGAGAGGCAGAGCATAGTGATTTTATTTTATTTTTTAAAATAATCAAATTATAATAAGATAAAAAATAATAATCTAATTATAATAAGATTTTTGTGATGCAAACTCATCTTCATTCATATTTATTCAATTAAATTAAGAAAGGTCATTAGCCACCTTTGACTAATCACAGTGAAGCTTTGGGACCGTTGTTTAGTTTTGTTCACAATCTTTTCACAAATTCACAAATTCACATATGTTTTAATAATGCTAAGGGTATATATGTAATTTACATTTTTAAAATGGTGTATATGATTTTTATTTAACCTAATTGGTCTTTTCATTAATTTCATACATTTTCATATTTGAAATTAAAAATTTAGATTTTGGGAATAAATCATAATCTTGTGATGAATTTTTTATTCATAACAATTAAATTTTGTAACATGTGAGACAGATTTGTGAAATTGCTGCACATATCATGCCAAATCACACACAAAGACCAAAGTCTTTAAAAAATAATCATTATTAAATGAGAACAAAGATAAAATCATAAAATACATCAAAAATAAGAACTTTGATGCATGACACTATGATTAAATAAACATGAGTAATGCTATATCGTGCGAATAACTTGGCCGAATTCTTGACACGAATGAGGTGGCAGCCAGGTGTCATCTATTATTATCTCTCCTAATCAGTAATTTTTTAAAAATCAAACCCTACATCCTCTTTTCTCTCTTCATCTTCACACCGTCGCCATCACACACCCCCCTACCGAACTGGTCACCCGCAGTCGCTGCCGCCACCGACTCCGACGAACCCCCATAACTATAACTAGTCGCCGGTAAAAAAATATGGTCACCCAGCCATCCCGTCTTCGCTCTCACCCACAAACGAACTTGTCGCTCTCACCCACAAACGAACTTGTCGCTCTCACCCACAAACGAACTTGTCGCTGCCATTACCAACGCCGACGAACTCCATCACTAGTCCGCAAACAAACTTTATTGCTCACGCCATCCCATATGTTTCTACAAGTTTTTTTTTTCCATTGAGAATTATTTTTCTTTTGTCTCTAATTCACAAATTGATAGAGAACATGCTGAACTAACAAGGACAAATCTAACCTTGTTGAGGAAAGAGACTCTTACTTCTTTCATTGAAGTGTTCTTTTCTTTAAATCACGATTCTTAAATTCAATAGATAATTATTAACGAAATTATGTAAATCATACATCATCTGCAAACAAATCCCAGAATTTATTGAAAATTCATTCAAAATACTGATGTCAACGGAGGAACCAGTGGATCCAATTGCAAGCAATATCATCAGAACAATTTCTATCGCCATCCCCAAGAGGATGGTCTACATTATTTTACCCCACTGTAAACACTTTGACATCAACTTTCGGTGTGAGTGAGTATGTCTTTGAGAGAGATCAGAGAGAGTGACAGGGTGTGTTGGCTGGTGAAGATGCAGACGCAGACGAAGAAGAGGAAGAAGAATATGGGATGGCGCGTGCGATGGGGTTTGTTGGCGGCGGCTAGTGATGGAGTTTGTCGGTGTTAGTGACGGCAGCAACAGGTTCGTTTGCGGGTGAGAATGAAGACAGGATGGCTGGGTGCTCATTCGTCGGTGTCGGTAACGGCAACAATATGTTCGTTTGCGGGATGGCATGGGTGAGTGACCATATTTTTTTTGTGGTGATGGTGGTTCGTCGGAGTCGATGGAGGCAGCGACGGCGGGTGACGAGTTTGGTAGGGGAGGGTGTGAGATGGCGGCGGTGTGAAGACGAAGAGAGAAAAGTAGATGTAGGGTTTGATTTGTTTTTTTTTTTAAAAAAAAATATTAATTAGGAGAGATAATAATGGATGACACCTGGTTGCCACCTCATTCGTGTCATGAATTCGGCCAAGTTATTCGCACGATATAGCATTACTCAATAAACATTGCCTCTTAAATAGCAATGTTGTTAATTATTTTAATATGTCACAGAACTTGTGGCCAAGGGCCAAGCATAAATAAACAATATTGTTATAAACAAATATTCTTTTAATAGATGCCTACTGTAGCAATATTACTGTAGCATCATCTAGAGAACACTGTAACAGCCGCCCATGTGGTTCTGTAGCAGCCGCCGGTACTGTTACTATTCCACCAACTAGGGTATTTTGGACCGTCGGATCAAATCGATCCTGACCGTTCATTCAACTCTTGTAACCCTATAAATACCCCCTCATTTGTATAATTTGAGATATAGAGAAGAGAAGAAAAAGAGAGAAATAAAAGAAGAAGAAGAAGTCAGGGTTTTTTGAGTTTTTGGTAAATACTCTGGCTCTCTATTCTTATTACTATCTTTACATTTATAACATATATTTTTAACACGTTATCAGCACGAATTTGCTCATATGATTTTAATTTTCTTTGGCTCATCTAATATATATGTTATATATGTGGAATCCATTTCTAACACTGAATGCAGGAAGGTTCGACGGGTAAATATAATACTAGCAAACCATACATTTTATTTAATACATAATTTCAGTCAACCATACATAAGATTTTCTTAGAAGCATACATTAAAAAAAAAAACATACAGTACTAAAGCCACTAAGGCTAATATTACCAGTACTTTTAAAATAAACAAGAAAAACAATAATATTATTATTACAATGAGGTTTTCCATCAAATCCAAATTATCAAGCATCATCTTTTCCTAAGTTTTCGCGGCGACCCTCCGATCCCGGCAATCGTTGACAAAATCAGGTAAAAATCGGTCGGGCCCTTTTTCTCTTCTCCGTCGCTTTCTCTCTACTCCGCCGGCCCCTTCGAGTTTCTCTGTCGGCAACTAGGCCGGCTTTTCTCCTTCGGCCCCCTACTTTCTTCTCTCCCTTATCTTTACTTCTTCTTCCCTTTTAACTTATAATCAGTTTCAAACAAATTTTAATTCCCAATGCTGCAATAATTGAGCGTATGAACAGTACCGTATATATGAATAGTACCATATATATATATGAATAGTGTCGTACATGAACAATACCGTATATATGAACAGTATAAATGCTTTATATTTTATTCTGTACTCTCTATTCTAATTACATGCTATATTATTATTTTGAAGAAAATGGCAAATATTGCAAAAACAGAATTCGATGCCCTTCAAATCTCGGGGAGGAATTATATATCCTGGAGCCTCGATATCAAGCTCCATCTGAAAGCAAGAAACCTGAGTATAACTATTGAGGCTAATAACAATGAGCCTAGTGATAATAAGGCGAAGGACTTAATATTTATAAGGCATCATATTGATGATGGCCTGAAGAATGAATACTTGACTATTGAGAATCCACAGGAATTGTGGTTATCCCTGAAAGAAAGATTTGAGCATCTCAGAATGGTCTACTTGCCCAAAGCACGTAATGATTGGTCAAGCCTTAGGTTTCAAGATTTTAAAAGCGTGCAAGAATATAATTCCGAGCTATTTAAAATTGTTTCAGTACTACGTCTCTGTGGAGAAACAGTGACAGAAGGAATGATGCTCGAGAAAACATTTACAACATTTCACGCACGAAATATTATATTACAACAACAATATAGAGAAAAGAATTTTACAAAATTCTCTGAATTAATTTCTTGTCTCTTTGTGGCGGAGCAAAACAATGAATTGTTGATGCAGGATCATCAATCTCGACCATCTGGATCAGCACCACTGCCAGAAATTAATTTTGGGCAAAGAAGATGGCGTGGTCGCGGTGCTAGTTTTAAAAACCGCGCGATAACAGAATTGATGTACATCAACAAAAACAACAAAGCCACAAGATGGGATCAGAGACAAAGAAGGATACATGCTATCGTTGTGGCCTGGAAGGTCATTGGTCCAGAATTTGTAGGACCCCTAAACATTTTGTCCATCTTTACCAAGAATCACTTAAAAATAAGAAAGGTAAAGATATTGAGACAAATTTTGCTGACAACCCCATAGTTGATCCAATAGAGAATAATTCTATAAATAATTCAAATGTAACTGAAAATACATATTTAGATATGTTAGATTTCATTATAAACTAGTTTGTAATATGTCTTTATGTTTTATTAAATTATGTTTTTCTTTTGTTTTGTTAGAATATGGCTGATGATGAATGCATTATTGATTGCGGGACAACGCATACTATTTTGACAAGAAAAATATATTTTATATCCTTATTAATGAGAAAGGCATGTATAGCCACAATAGCAGGGTCATCAGACCTGGTTGAAGGTTCTGGAGAAGCAGCATTGATGTTGCCAAATGGAACATCCTTGCAGATGAAAAATGCTCTCTATTCCCCTAAGTCTAGGAGGAACCTTTTAAGTTTTAAAGATATACGTCTCAATGGATATCATTTAGAGACGGTTGATAAGGAAGGAAAAGAATATCTTTATATTACACAAGTTATTTCATGCCAAAAACGTGTACTTGAAATCTTTCCCTGTATATCTTCAGGATTATATTTTACACGTATTAAAGTGATGGAATCACATACAGTATTAACCCGGAAGGTTAATGACCCAGAGATATTTAAAATATGACATGAAAGACTTGGACATCCGGGTGCTATTATGTTGCGCCGGATTATTACTAGTTCTCATGGACACCCACTGAAGGATTATAAAATCCTAACACATAATGAATATGCATGTTCAGCATGCTCAATGGGAAAGCTAATAACCAAACCTTATATAACTAAGGTGACTGGTGAATCTCCTAAATTTTTAGAAAGAATACAAGGAGACATATATGGACCAATACATCCATCATGTGGACCATTTAGGTATTTTATAGTTGTAATCGATGCATCGACTAGATGGTCCCATGTTTCACTTCTGTCTACAAGGAATGTAGCATTTGCAAGGTTATTGGCACAAATTATCAGGCTTAAAGCACAATTTCCAGATTATCCAATAAAGACAATTCGCCTTCATAATACTGGTGAATTTTCATCAAAATCAATTTATGATTATTGTATGGCAGTTGGAATACATGTTGAGCATCAATAGCTCATGTACATACCCAAAATGGATTGGTGGAGTCATTAATTAAAAGACTCCAGATTATTGCCCGTCCAATGTTATTAAGGGACTGAAACCGCCTACAAGTGCGTGAGGGTCATGCTATTTTTGCATCTGCGAGCTTTTAATACTGGATCCGACCCACTACATGTAATTCATATTCACCACACCAACTTGTTATGGGTAAAGAGCCTGATATTTCATATATAAGAATATTTGGTTGTGCAGTATATGTGTCAATACCACCACCAAATCTTACAAAAATGGGTCCACAACGAAGACTTGGTATATATGTTTGTTTTGATTTTCCTTCAATTATACGATATTTAGAACCATTAACAGGGGATGTATTTACTGCAAGATTTGCAGATTGTCATTTTGATGAATATGTCTTCCCCGCATTAGGGGAGAAATGATTACTCAAAATGAGCCAAAAAGAAATTGATTGGAATGCATCACGATTACATACATATGATCCTCGTACTCAATGAATGTGAACTTGAAGTTCAAAGGATCATTAAATTGCAAAATATTGCAAATGAAATACCGATGCATTCATCGATACTAAAATGATAACCAAATCATATATACCGACTGCCAATGCTCCCGCAAGAATTGAGATTCCTAAGAATCCATTGAAAGAAAATCAAGTAGAAAAATAAACCACGACAAAAAGCGTGGAAGACCAATTGGTGCCAAAGATTCGAGCTCCTAGAAAAAGGAAGCGGAAAAAAATAAAGATAAGGATCTCCCATATGAAAAGGGAGAGGAAATTATAAAACCCTCGTAACAAGTTAATGAAGAATCGATGGGGGATGATATTTACGAAAAATGTTGAAAATTCAATTTGCTATGTAGATGATGGTCGAAAGATTGAATCGGCATGAGACCGAAAATAAATGATATATTCATCTACAATGTGGCTATAGATATAGAAATAAATCATCGATAATGATCCGAGCCACGATCCATCGAAGAATGTCGACAAAAGAAATGATTGGCCAAAATGGAAAAAAAGCTATCCATGCTCGAGCTAAATTCCCTATCAAAAGCGTGAGGTGTTTGGGGTGATAGTGCCAACACGGAAGGGATAAAACCGATCGGTTATAAATGGGTGTTTGTGAGAAAAAGAAATGAAAAATAATTAAATTATGAGATACAAAGCAAGACCTGGTTGCTCAAGGTTTTTTCTCAAATGCCCGGTATTGATTATGAAGAGACATATTCTCCTAGTAATGGATGGAATTACTTTTTTTGATTTTTTTAATTGCCATGGCAAAGAATAATAAATTAGATATGCGATTGATGGATGTTGTCACAAAGATATCCGTATGGATTACTTGAAAATGACATATATATGAAAATCCCTGAAGAATATAGAAAAATAAACATTACAAATAATCATCATTTATACTCTATTAAATTACAGAGATCTCTTTATGGGTTAAAACAATCTGGGTTTATTTTATCGACAAGAATCTTCATCCAACCTCACAGGTTTTGCTGGTGCTGGGTATCTGTCTGATCCTCACAAATGGCGATCTCAAACTGGATACATGTTTTCTTACAATGGTACAGCTATCTCATGGCGTTCCACAAAACAAACTCTTACAGCTACTTCATCAAATCATGCTGAAATTCTAGCTCTCCATGAAGCAAGTCGTGAATGCCAATGGTTACGATCTATGATTGGGCATATACAGTCATCCTGCAAATTACCATCAGTAACAACAAATGCTACAGTAATTTATGAAGACAACAGTGCTTGTATTTCTCAAATACAAGGAGGTTATATTAAAGGTGATAGAATGAAGCATATATCACCAAAATTCTTCTACACTCATGATCTCCAGAAAGAAGGTGTTATAGAAGTTCAAAAGATTCAATCCAGTGAGAATCAAGCTGATCTATTCACAAAATCACTTCCTAAGTGCATTCACCAAAGACTTATACACAAAATCGGGATAAGAAGACTTAAGGATGTAAGTACTTCTGATATAAGTTAAAAGTTATTTATTTGAGGGGGAGACTGTACTCTTTTTCCCTTCGCCAAGGTTTTTGTCCCAATGGGTTTTTCCGAGGCAAGGTTTTTAATGAGACAGTAACTCTCAAATGTACCAAGGATAGTGTACTCTTTTCCTTAGCTAGGTTTTTATCCCACTGGGTTTTTTCTAGCAAGGTTTTAACGAGGCATATCATCTAGAGAACACTGCAGCAGCCGCCAGTACTGTTACTATTCCACCAACCAGGGTATTTTGGACCGTCGGATCAAATCAATCCTAACCGTTCATTCAACTCTTGTAACCCTATAAATACCCCCTCATTTGTATAATTTGAGATATAGAGAAGAGAAGGAAAAGAGAGAAATAAAAGAAGAAGAAGAAGAAGTTAATTCTTCAGGGGTTTTTGGGTTTTTGGTAAATACTCTGGTTCTCTATTCTTATTACTATCTTTACATTTATAATATATATTTTTAACAAATATAAAATTTTAAAATAAGGATATCTTTGAATTGTTCTTAAATTATGTTTCATTTCCATATAATTTTTTTTTCTTGATGAAATCAATGTGTTTTGGTATCGGTTTCCTTCAAAGCATTATTTATTACTTCAAATAAGTCATATATTGTTCAAGCACCCAATCACTTGGTTTCACTTAACTAATGGGTTCCTTTGTTTAATTTTATAAAAACCCTTGACAATATTACGTTCTTTATTTTTTTTTTAATTAATTTTAAATAATTCCCATAAATGAGCAAACAACCCAACTCTGATAAGAAAGGTCATGCTCTTATGCCAATTCTAAATAATAAATATATTAATACTCAAACATATTTCTTTTTTTTTCTCAAATTTAATTTAAATCTCAATTTGTTCTAAAAAAAAAAAAATGGACATAGCTTTAAAAAAAAAAGGAATTATGAGAATGAAAATGAAGAGAATAAAATAGTAAAAACCCGTGTTTGGTCGGAAAAAAAAAAAGAGTGAAATGAAAAAAATATAAGAAAGAAATGCAGTGAGGTCATTATTATGTCCCTTAATATAAACAAATGATATTGTATATAATAATAGATGATGTTTACTAATAACTAAATGTGCTAGATTATAAAATAATTTAAATAATGATTATAATTAAATAATTTATTTTAATTATCTTTTTTAATTTATTTCAAAGATAATATATTTGCCATAAATATTTTAGTTAGCTATTTTAATTAATAATTTTTATTTAATTACATATCAACCAAAGTAAAAATATCATTTTCACTTTAATTATTATAATGAATTGTATATATTAAATAGTTCTTATTAATTATTATAATTAATTATTTAAATTAATGATTATTATTTAATTAAATCTTAATTATGGGGAAAATTATCATTTCATTATTAATAGTATTTATTCCTCCCTATTCTCCCAATTTTGGGGTAATAAACTTTTTTTTCCCATTGACAATACTACCTTTTTCCAATCAATAGCTAATATCCAAACATGGGTATTGATTACTATTAATAATCAATCCCATTCTAATAGTCACAGGTGAGCAAAACCGGGTGATTTTGAAAACATATTGTTTACCTGATTTTTCAGATTGACAAAAATTTGGCCTATATCCAACCTGGTTTAAACCGAATCCCAAAAATTGGGTACCAGGTGGATCCAAATTTAAGTTTTATCAGTCTTATGAAATTTTTTTATAACATTATATAAACAATAAATATATCAAACTTATAATTTAAAAAAAAAATTAAAATCTTATATTATTTTCAACACAATAAAAATAATAAAAACTTTTATCGATCTTAAACAATAATAAAAGAAAACAAATATTTGCATAAATGTGTTATCAATAATGAAGCTAGGGAAAATGAGAGAGCAATGAAGCTTAGAAGAGAGGAATTAGAAAAAAAAAATATATATATTAAAGGGGTCCGATTAGAAAATTGGATTTTGTTTTTCACCTTTTGCCCTGAAAAATTTAAAAATATATATATACTAAAACCTTATCAGAAGATTCAGATTCGGGAACTTAGTTTTTATTTTCTCTTTGACTTGAATCCGATCCGATTTTCATGTGAAAAGTACAAATTAGATACCCAATTTTTTTTTTGAATCCAATATTCCCAAAATTCGGGTTCAAAATTGAATACCGATCATCTAATCAGGTTTTTTTTACTCACCCCTATTAATAGTGCCTAATCCTTTAAATCAAACACCCTCTAAAGAAAGTGAACCATTAACCTATTGCATCGGAGTTAAATGTTTTAATCGCTTAGCTATTGCAACGATCACCCACTCTAGTCACACATTTGAAATACTCAACACATTTACTCACTTTCTGGTAAAAAAAAAAAACATTAAAACAACAAAATATTATATTGAACAAGTACCAAATTAAAACCAAGCTTAATTCAAATCAAACAAGTTATAAGACTAGAATCATTTGGCAAGAACACCAACATAAATGAAACAAAAAGTTTCGATAAATCGAAACCATTAAATCCCCTACAAGAAATCACAACAAGACTTGAAATCTGCATTTTATTCTTCTCACATTTAGTTCTAGAATTGAAACCAAAAGGCATACAGTAACAGTAATGCAGACACTTAAATCATCTAATAAGTAGCCTTATCATGAGCATAATGAGTGAGGTAGTACCAAGCTCCAAATGCAACTGCAAGAATGAACAGAGGCAAAATGTAGTCCAGGAAGTTGGATGATGGTGGCCCTCTTTCCTGCATTGCCCTCGCTCTCATTGCCCCGCCTTCTCTGGCCTTCGGCGCGCCACCGCTGCCGCCGTTGTAGCCTTCCACCACCCCAATCAAGTAGCCTTCCATCAGACTGGTTGCGGCCGAGCTGTGACCGACATCCTCGAATGATTGTGTTGCATCTCCAGAGGCTTCACATTCCAAAGCAACATCGAAAAATCACAGATCATTTGAGAACATACTATTTATTTTCTTATCACTTTTAATCAAGTATAGGCTTGAAGATGAATTTAAATCAACAAGTAACATCCCAAACCAAACACTGAATAGCAGGAATTCTAAGAAATAAATTGTTTACAGAATCACTCAATTATTTCCATTAGAAAAGATACATTCTCTCCATGTTTTCTCTCATATATGTGTATATTATATATCTTGAGAACATGTTATTTGGTTTACCCTTTCTACAGTACACTGTTATTGAAGTCTTTGCATCCAATCTAAATCAATTATGAACTAATTAATTCATCACATTGTCTCATTTATCATTGTTCTGAATCATCTAGCACTGAAATTTATAGTGTAACTGATGTGAATCATTTGGGAGCAACAAGCAAGCATATATTATATATACACAAACACAATCTTCATCAGGATTACTGAAACTTAAGAACATGAATTAGATCAGTTGTGAACTAAGTTGAGAAGTGAAAATGGAGATGAACCTGAAGCATGGAGGAGCACATCTTCCCCTCCAGGATGATCTTCCAAGAAAGTGGTCACATCATAAACCTGCAAAAAGATTGAGTTGAGATATACAAAGATGAACTAAAGAAACACTGAACAAGATACAAAAAGAAAACAAGAAAAAAAGAGGAGGAAAAGAGAGAAAAACTGAACCTTGCCATGAATGACCAGCCAGCAATCTTTCTTGGAGGTGTGCAGGGTGATCTCAGAGTGTGAATACTTGTTAGAGATCTGCATGTTTGGTTGAGATTCAACAAGTAGAAGAAGAAGAAGATGTAGAAGAAGAATGGGGAGGAAGTGGGACAAGGTGAGAGGAATAGTTTAGTGGTGGTTGGGAAATGGAGCAACAGCAGAAGTAAATACTCATGTGGTCAGCTCAGAACTTTAGAAAAATACACAAAACTTGAATTCAAAGATATTTTAAAAGATTTTTTTTTATTTTTTTATTTTTTAATTACCGTACATGTCTTTATGATGATGTAGTTTCTATTTTTTAGTCTTTTTAATACTTTTAAATATAATTAAGTACTCATATTTGGTTGAGTTGGATCGTTCTGCTCCACAGTAATATTTTTAGGTACAATTAAGTCCTTATAATTTACACTTGCCAATCTACACCACGGACTAAAATGACCCAATTCGACTAAATATGAGTACTTAATTATACCTAAAAATATTATAATGACTAAAAAGGCAAAAAATATATAATTACAGGGACTTGTATAGCAATTAAACCTTTTTTTTTCAATAATGAAGACATGCCACACCTGTTCTATTATGTCTTAATCATATCAAGGAAGTTAAAATTTCAATCTTCTAATCAAATAGTCACCGCCGCTGTAATAGATGAGCGGTGAGACATTCGATTTATGGGGTGTTTGTTTGGTAGTAATTAAAAATGCAGTGGATTTGTATTTATAAATCCTTGTATTTGAAAAACCAGGAGAGTCAAATCCAGTGTTTGGTTGGATGTATTTGTAATGCTGGATCATAGAATTTTGTGTTTGGTTGGAGGTATTTGTAAATTTGGATTTAGAAAACTGGTTTGATGTAATAATTAATATAAATTATTTTTATTTTATGTAAATATGAATTTAAATATTAAATATTAAATATTAAATATTATGAGTAATTAATATAATTAATATATACTTAATTTATTATAATAAAATATAATATATTAATTATTTTATAATTAATATAATATAATATATCAATTATATACCACAAAAATATCATTTATCAAATTAATTAATTAATTAATTAATTATATAATTTTATTTGTTTGTATTCTAACTATATTTTAGTTTTTTAAAAAATAATTTTAATTGGAATTCCAAATCCACCAAAATCCAATCAAAGAGGATTTGCAACTCCAGTTGATTTTTTAAATCCACCAAACCAAACAACTTACTCCAAAAAATTTTGTAATTTCAACTACAAAGAGTTTTAAATACTACCAAACAAACACCCCATAAATCAAATGTCTCACCGCTCATCTATTACAACGGCAGTGACTATTTGATTAGTGATTATCATCAATACTATTGGGAATCATTGAACAATACTTGAGATATTCAAGAAAGTTACAGTTCATAATATTGTAATAATTACTATTCACAACATTATTTACGGGAGTAGCATGTATATGACTATTATTACAAGAGTAAACTTGTTCATAAGTCTCTCATGTTGTGGTATACGACCACTTATACATGCGTAATTGTTCATACAGCTAAGTTTATGGGTGTAATTTTACAGGTGATCACCTATACTTTTAAACATTACTCCAAACAATTTCAATCCCCTTTTATTTTATTAAATGAGATGAAAATAAGAAACTAAACCAACGAAGAGTTTTTTTTTTATGAAAAATCTCTTCAAATAGAGGGCAGGAGAACCACTAAACACAGTAGAGCTCACTAAATTGGGGAACCCAACAAATAGTTATAATCAATTTAAAACCTATTTAAATATATTTTAAAATTTTATCATCATAAAATAATTTTTACATAATGAGTCACCATTATACTCAATTTTTAACATAATACATCATCTTTTTTTCATAGTTTTTTTTTTAATTTTCAAGTTTTTTTATGTAAATATTTAATCATCTTTTTGCTTACTATTCATCAGTTTAACAAAAAATGTTTCATAAAAATATAAATTGAAAATTTTTATTAAATTGGAGAATTTTTTTATTAGATTAAAATTTGCTAAAATTGGTGAAATCATTTTGAAGTGTTTGATTCAACAGCTAAAAATGTAAAATAAATATAAAAAGTTTATAAAAGCATGTCATTTTTTACTCTGAATGATTTAATTATTTAAAAAAACTTATTTACTTTTTTTTTTAATATTTAATCTTGAGATCTACATCATAGGTCTAAATAAAACAAGGTTGATGTTGAATTTAAATTTTTAACATTTAAATTTCTGTTTATCTTAAAATGTTTTAATTTTAATTTTTATGTAAGATGGAGAAAGTTTTCCTCAACAATCAATGGAAGGTGGGGCTAATGATCATTGAATTGTCTATTGAAATTTGAAATAAATGGTTTTTAAAAAATGACATATTAAAGTTAAAGTAAATTTTTGAGTTATAATTGGCGCATTGTGAATAGTTCAGATTTTTATTTGATAAATATAAATAAATTATGATTTATTGAAAAAAAAAAAAGCACAGAACAAGAAGAGACCGATGAACGGTCGAGTTTCAATTATTTGTTGACAGATTCACCCACACAAATTACCCAACCTTTGATCTATTCCAAGCCCTTATTTTAACACATTACAAAATTTTTATTTTCAAAATTATTAATCTTTAATTTAATTAATAATTTTTAGAGTTGTCATTATATTTTTTTATCTTCACCATCTCCATCCTACGTGAATGTATTATAAAATAGCCACTTTTTTCTTCATCGGAAAAGATATTTTGTTTCTTCTTATATTTTCTTTAGATATATATAAGTGTGTAACTCCTAATGGAGGAGGAGGAGGAAGGCTGGGACCCTCCTAGTTTCATCGAGGAATGCGACATCATTGATACCAACGTGCTCAATTTTGATGTCGATTATAACCTGCCTCCCTCGCAAACACTCTTGAACACTAGATTAGTGTTCACAGAAGACGAAAAAATTGTCTACAAACCTTTGTCCTACCTTGGTAGTGGTGAAGAGTGGTTGAGCCATACAAGCTGCGCTTAGGGGCACTCGCAATCTTTAAGTCTTGTAACAAAGGACACTCGGTCCTTAGCGTCGGGGAACAGCTAACAACACACCAACGAGATTCCTTGGGAGCTAAAGGAAAAGCATGTGGTTAAAGATGTTGCGTGTGTGGCCGGCTTGTCAAAAAATGACCGCCTTAAGCGTCGCTCGGTGGAGATGTCGAACTCCCGAGTTGATCAACCCCAACAAGGTTTCTACAACTCTTGGGCTTAGAAAGATCCTCTGGCAACAAGCTCAAATATAGTTAAGTTTCATACGATTATTGGTAACGAGGTTCCGATAGCTCCTCGCTACACTCACAACATTTTGAAGACAAGGAAGCATCCAATGCTCGACTAGTCTGCCATCAATTAGATCGGGTTCTGATTTGGGGGTGGTGGAGCGAAGCTCCCGACCCAACGGCAAAGATCCGAATGATGCATAGTAGGGGCGATGAGCTAGAGTGCAAGCCGCGACGGTGGATTCCGACTCTAGGTTTGGAGACAGGCAAAGATAGTGACGTTAATTTGTTGAGGAGGAAGGGAAGGCTTTATGTTGAAACTCCAACTGTGATCGTGGAGTTTTCTCTTGTAATAGTGGTAATAATGGGGTTCCAGCGTGGCGGTTTACTCTTGCCAAGCTGGTCGATCGGCGGTGGAGACTGTCTCCCGCCATGACGAAGGAGCTTGACATTTAAGACCAGTGAGCCAAAGAATTGTTGGACACTCAGAGAAAGATGCTGGGGACCGTTGGATGAGCGTCTCCCTATTTTGAGGCTACTCAGATGGACATAGGAGGGTTCACTTCTGGAAAGCATGGTTAGGCTTACTGACTTGACCAATGTGTCGAACGACCCCTAGTATAGCGTGATGAGAATTCTTATAATTTGCATGGGGATCTAGGCATGCACCCATGTAGTGGAGGGACATGTGCCGCTGCTAGAGCGGTTGTAGTTTCACAACATGTGGCTAAGTCCTCACAGCATGCGTTGTGGGATATGGGCTCCACCCAGTTTGACCGAGGGGGTGGACTCAACTCATAAGCTTTTTAAGAATGAGGTGAGACCTTTAGTGAAGGGGAATATGAAGGATTGTGGGTCAGGCCAAGCAATCTGCATGTTTTTACATCAGGACGTGATAGGCTATCTAGGTTTGGTGGTGGGTCAACTGTCAGAAGCTGAGTCCATGAATATTCTATAGCAATTAGAGGAATCCCAGTTGAGGATTGGGCAAGACTTGACGATTTCATCTCCATTATATGATGCAACTAGTTGTTGGGACATCATGTAGGGACTGGGATCGCAGAGTTGTGAACATAGGTAAGGAGCCCACTCAGACCATGGGATAGCTCCAAGGTGATGTGGAATCTTTTTGTTTCATCCTTAGTTAATAAATTTCGTGTTTTGTGTTTCTCTCTTTTTATTAATAAATCTAGTTTATTCAATTTTTTTAACATGTAACTCATATATGTAAATATCGACAATATCCACCATGATAATCCATTCCAATGCTTTTTTTTTTTAAATTACTTAAATACACATTTTTATAAATATTTACTAAAATACATAAAAAGTATTATGTATAGTTTTTTTTTGTATTGTACTTTTTTATATAAAAAATTAGTAAGATTTAAACGTAAAATATTATATAAAAATCTCATTATAAAATTTAAATAGAATTACAAGAAAAAATTTAAATTAAAAAATTTATAAAGACTTAAACATAAAATATTATATAAAAAATTTATTATAAAATTTTTAAAAAACTGAAAAAGTATCCCGTGTAAAAAATACCAGGTACTTTTTACGTATTTTGGTAAATATTTATAAAATTGCGCATTTAAGTAAATATTTTAAAAAAGTTAGTATATAAAAAAAAAACCAATTAAAAATCTTAAAGCTTAAAGAGAGACAGAGAGAGAGAGAGAGAGAGGCAGTGACCGCAGTCTCAGCTTTGGAGGAGAGCATGAGCGCCCCTATCTCGGGGGCCTTCGCCCTCTCCGCCTCCTTGGCCTCTCCGTTGTGCCGGCGTTTTCAGCGTATGGACACCTTTCTGCTCGTTTCTCTCCTTCTTTTCTGCAATCCCGCTTGTCCTCGTTGATGCATTGGGGCCTTTTTTTTTCGGTTTTTTTTCTTCTTTCATTTGTGCTATTTTTTTTGGTTAATTTTATGTGTTGATTTGATTTAATGTATGATTTGAAGTCGTAATTGTATAAAAAGATTCGATTTTTGAAACTCATATAATGTTTAGGTTTTGTTTTTGGTTCAATTGTTTGATTTCGCTTCTTAATCTCGATTTCCTTTGATGGTCATCTTATTTTCTCTTGCCGATAAAGCTTGCAGTTTCCTTCTGTTTTTTTTTAAAGAAATATATTTGGTGTAAATTTGCCTGTTTTGTAGTTTTTAGGAAGTTATTTATGTGTTTTTGTGGTTCTGTAGTGAAATGGACCAGTTTCCTTCTGTTTTTTTTTTAAATAAATATATTTGGTGTAAATTTGCCTGTTTTGTAGTTTTTAGGAAGTTATTTATGTGTTTTTGTGGTTTTGTAGTGAAATGGACCAGTTTTCAAGCACACTCGTGTCGTGTGAGAGCGTTCTCAGCTGCAAAATCAGATAGAGTTCCTTTGCCGAAGAAGTATGTGTCACTTGTTAATTGCTATTCTCACTTCATTATCGCTGGAATTAATTTTTATGATGAATATGAGTTTCATGTTGTTTGGCTCTTGATGGTATATGGGTAATGGATTATTATAGATATATATTATGGTTATGAACCTTATATGCAAATAGAAATGCGTGCTTAATATATGCAAAACTGAAACATGCTAATCGTTGAGATGAATGCAGCACCTTCTGACAAGTTTTGACTAGTTGAAAAAACAAAAAAAGCAGAAAAAGGAAAAAGATGACATCTTAATTGATCCTTTGATCACTAGAAAAAGAGAGTAAAGCTAGTTCAATTTCTGATATCTTTGTAATGTTTTCATTTCTGTTTGGCAATAAACACACTAATTTGATTGTAATTTACAAGCGAAGTCTTCCTTATTTTCTCTTGAGGGTGTCTTTTTGTGCTAAGGTAGTATATAACTGATGTCATTAACTTATTATTATACAATTATGACTCTTTAGAAGAAAAACACCCATTTAGTGGGTTTCTTGGTACAGCAAAGTGCTCCTTATTTTCTTTTGAAGATGTCTTTTAGTTAATTTTATGTCATTATAACTGATGTCTCCTGCATTTTTTTAGAAAAAGGAGGTTGGATGAGATATGCCTTGAAAGGTTTCAGCAATATAGCAGGACGTACATTCAGTCATGGATTCTGCAAGGTTAGTTTCAGTGTGAGCTTAATGCCTTTTTTTTCTTGCTGAATAGCGTGATTGGGTAGTGGAGATGTGATGCTTCATTCTATAGTATATATAATCATGTTTTGTCTTCTTCTCTCATGTCTTAGCTGGGGTGTGAGATAATTCTTTTATGAGACATCATGTACTTTGCAGTGAATTTGCATAATTTTTGTGTACTGTAGTCTAAGATGGTTTCTTGTGGACCAATGCTTGATCAAGATCATTGGCTTAATGGGGTTCATCTTGTTGCAATTTTTCATTACAAAGAACTAGCCAATATGGGTTATCTTTAAGGTGGTTGGAGGGAGTTTACAGCGGTTGTTTCCTGTCTTGTGTGCAGCCACTGAAAACTTACAGCACTCTAGCAGCCTAGCTTATATGTCACAGTACTGTTTACAATTGTTCATGTTGTTGCATGTCTGTTTGCCAATCTCTTCTGTCAAAGCTCTTGGATTATATCTATAATGTTTATACAGATACAAAAGCAGTTTGTGTGCATGTGCGTGTGTGAATATTATGCTTCATCCTTAGGGATAGAAGATGCAGCATATTTCCTTTGATCCTATCTTATTGTTACTTCATTTGCAGGCAAAGTGCTTGTTGATGGAAGAGTTGTGAGCAAAGCTGGAACTCCTGTATCTGATAAATCAACTGTAGAAATAAAGGCTGAAATTCCAAAATATGTATGTAGGTGATGTTTCTGGAAGAACCACCCATTTAGTTAGTTCGTTAAACTCTTTTTTTTTTCCACTTTTATGGTGTTCTCTTTTCAGAGTTTCTGTAGATATCATTATCTTGTGGAGAAAAAAATATGCTTTTGTTGCAGCTATGAATGCCTTGTGATGAGATTATGAAAAATTTCTCAGTTGTCCATTCTCTGCTTCATGTTCCTTAAATCCAGAGCAGGATATAAGTTAGAGGCTGCTATAGAACAACTTGGTGTCGATGTTGTTGGGAAAGTTGCACTTGATTCCGGATTGTCTACTGGAGGATTTACAGATTGTCTACTGCAGCATGGTGCATCATTTGTTTATGGTGTTGATGTGGGTTATGGACAGGTATGATTATTTCTATTCAAGACTCCCTGGTTAAACATCAGTTTATTTTAATATATTTCAATTGCTTCACTTATCAGCAGTTGCAAAGTACCACTGATTATATTCTCAGTATAATCTCACTAATAAGCATACAAAATTCCGAGTTTTATTTTATTATTTATTTATTTATTATTAATTTTTTATCCCCAGTGAAACATTGTTCATTACTGATGTATGGGTCAGAGGCCGTATAGCAACCTATAAGAAGATATTATATGCCCTTTATATGTTATTTGTTTTTGTTACTCCAAGGTGTTTGGCTTTCTTTGAGGAATGCCTAAATGGAAAATTTTACCAGAATTAATATATGACTTTTACACTCTTGTGTAATTATGTCCAAGTTAGCGTGTTTAGTTGCTAGCCCTCTTCTTTATCAGGGATGATTTTGTATTGACTTTTAGGTGGCTGAAAAAATTCGTCGAGATGAACGTGTTTGTGTGGTTGAACGCACAAATTTAAGATATCTCTCTGCTCTACCGCAACAAGTTGACTTGGTGACTCTCGACCTGTCATTCATTTCTATTCTTTTGGTAAGCTCCCTTGATATCTTGTCATTTATACTTGTTTAATTTGCACCAAGGATTTTTATTGAAGTTAGCATTAATTTTGGTGCATAGATTTTATTTATAGAAATACATAATAATAGAATGCTGGATTTCCATGTTCTACAAATATTTTGTGTTATTGTTGAATCTATTCAGGATTGAACAAGATCACCTTCTTTTTCTTTTTTGGTATCATCTTTGCATTCTCGTAACCTTATTTTAATTTGTTATATTTCAAGTACAAGACCAGCTATTGTGTTTTTCTAAATTGTGTTTTTTCTCTTCATACATCTTTGGAAGTTGTAGGAACTTTTTTTCCATTGAGGCCTAGCTAGTTTTGCAGAATTTTGCCTGTTTTCTCCAATTTTTTTTTTACAGAACTTAAACAGATGTATACAACTCTCATGTTTACAACTATAGGTGATGCCTGCAGTGGTGAAAGTCATGAAGACAGAGTCAACATTAGTGACACTGGTTAAACCTCAATTTGAGGCTCATCGGTCCCAGGTTTGCAGTTTTGAATCTGCTTGTATTCTTGTGCAAGTTTATTGGTTTATAATGAGTATAAAAAAATAGAGCTTTTACCGGACTGTAATCAAACAGCATCACATCAAAAGCTCTTGAACTTTTTGCCTTGATAAATAGATTTATGGTTTAAGCCATCAATGCAAATTTCGACACTTATCCCCTTTGGGAGAGGACCAATTCTCTCCCCTGGTTAAAGCTGCTTAAATCTTGGACAGGCTCACTTGTTTAGTACTTGCACTAATCTCTCTTAACTGTTCTTTAACTGTTTATTTGCTACTTTCCCTATTTATTCAGGTCGGAGGAGGTGGAATTGTAAGAGATCCACAAGTGCATCAAGAAGTATGTTTTCTCATTCAAAACTATGGAAAGAGCCTAAACAATTCCTTCTTGAAAACAAGAAATAAGATGTTTTAATGTGATCACACAGAAAACCAAGTCTTAATGAAGTAAATATCATTCCATTTTTTTTTTCCCGGGCCGGTTTCTTCTACCATGCAAATAACAATCTCTGTGCCTTGAAATATTGTCTTCAATAGATTGGGATATAATTATTTGCAATTGCTATGTAGTATCAATTCTTCTTGATAGGAGTTACTACTTACTAGTGGCTCCTAATGGCTTTCTATTTACTGCAGCTCTGTGTTATTACATTGGTCGAAACCTGAATGTTCATGATTTGATCTATCATATGTTTCGTGAAGAAATAGTAGGAAAGTTGTTAATCATATTTCTTTGTACTATTGATTCACTTCGATTTCTTCGTGCAGGTTCTTGATAGAATAATCAAAGGTGTTGAAGGTTTCGGCTTCCAAAACAAGGGGTGGATCGAATCCCCTCTCAAGGGCGCCGAAGGGAACACCGAGTTCCTGATTTGCTTTGTTAGAAACCCGGGAGAAGTGTCATGATCTTTTACATGATGACTATATGTAAAACTACTGAATCATGAAAAATCACAAGCAGGATGGTCATAATTTTTTTGCCTTTGTGAGTGTACTACTGTCTTGTTGGTAAATTTTGATGACTTATCAGTTTGTATTCTTATGGAAATTTAACAATGTGTACTCTATGAGAATTTTGTGTTTATGATGATGTTATTGTCCTCTAACATTTGTTTTTTATGTGAAATTTTAATTTTGAATTAAAGCATTGGAAGGGTATGACTTTTAGTTGTAAGTGATCCAATGGTTCTTAGATTATACCTATGTAAAAATGTGTTTTGATCCCTGAATATATATATATATATATATATTGTTTATTTTGAATTTATTTAACTTATACAAAAAAATCCATTCGTTATTATCCTGGTAAAATAAATAATTTTATTGAACATCCAGTCCACTTGAGCGGAACTTCCCATCAAAAGATAAGATTTATTTATTAAATCCACTAAAGTACCCAACTATGTGCGTAATAAATTATTATTAAATAAACAAAAAAGGCAGCCCAATTACAATTCCGAAATCTTATTGGGGTTAAATGCAAAATTATCATGATAAATTAATGTTGCTTTTGAACTCGGCGCTTGGATCTCTGGAATGCGTGTTGCACTATGGGAATGGTTGAGAAGAAGAAGATCATCATCGACACCGACCCTGGCGTTGGTGAGGAACCCTAACCCTAACCCTAACTTGGTTTGCTTGTTTATTGATTGATTTTGAATCTCGTGATGACTCTGTGGATTACTTTTCCAGATGATGCCATGGCGATCTTTGTGGCGCTGAGGTCGCCGGAGGTGGAGGTTATTGGGCTTACCACGATCTTCGGGAATGTTTACACTACTCTGGCCACCAGGAATGCTTTGCATCTGGTAATAATTCTTTGTTGCTCTTGTTGGATTTGTGAGGGTTGGTGTTCTGTTGTTGTTTTTTCATGAATTCTTTCTTGTTCTTATTTGGAGTCTGGATGTATAATTGGAAGTAGGAGAGTGGAAAGGAGTTGAGATCACATCAAATTCATCTGTTGATTTTTGATAGAAGTATGAATTTTGCTTCTTGAGCATCAAAGAGGAAGAAAAAAAAGATCTTTTGATAGTATTCAATTAAGTACTAATAGAAAAAAAAAAAACTATTGGTGACTTCCTGAAGGCATGAATTTCCATATTATAATTTAACTTATTTATTGCTCTAGTTGGAGTGAAATACAGATTGGCATATGCATATGTGAATGTTTCTATATTACTATGTTGTTCCTTGGCTGAAGTATTACTGTGATGTTCTTTAGTTTTGATGTGTTATGGTGTTACCTCCTTGTTTCAATGACAATTGCAGTTGGAGTTTGCAGAGCGGACTGATATTCCAGTGGCTGAGGGTTCTCATGTAACCATCAATGTATGTATTTACTTTTGATTTTAATTTCCTGATGACTGTATGAATATTGTTTTTGTCTTAGAACCAGTATTTCCACTGAAGCATGATAGGAAGCTAAAATTTGAACAACCTCAGTTGGGTAACTATTAATAATTCATATTTTCTTATATATGAATTGTTCATGAGTTCAAGCAACAAAGGGCTTTAGTACGAAATTTGTCTTTTAATTAGTTCTTTCAAGACAATGGTCCTGATTTTGCTGCTTCTAAAGTAGCATTCTTGGTTCTTTACATTCTTTGGTGGTAACAAGAATTGGAGCCCATTCAGAAGTTTTGATGTGAGATGGAATGCAATGGTTCCTAATTTTTTTGATCTATGAGTGCTTGAGCTCATCTTCAAAGTGCCTCAAGCTATAGTAGTACATGATGGTACTGTTGCTCTTATTACATTGTGATTTAGAGTTTAGACACTCATGCCTGCTTAAGTTTATTTTCTATCACATATTCATTTCTCATGTTTAGTTGCGCTGGCACTTCCACGGGCTTTCTTGTTAATGCAATCTAATCATTGGAGCCGAATTTATGCTTTCATTAATGAAATTCATGGATGAGGATGACACCTTAAGCTAATTTGGTTTGTCCGTTTGTAAAGAAAACCACAAAGCTTCGGATAGCTGATTTTGTTCATGGAGCGGATGGTCTTGGAAACCAGAACTTCCCTTCACCGAAGGGAAGGCAAATTGATCAGTCAGCTCCTGCTTTTCTTGTTGAGCAAGCAAATCTAAATCCCGGAAAGGTTACCCTTGTTGCGCTTGGCCCACTTACAAATATTGCCTTGGTAAGATTCTTCCTTGGTTGATCTCCTACTGTTTGAATGATTCTTTGACTAGTT